>NW_027248356.1:1627500-1747500 GCF_041260155.1 Ptychodera flava | reverse complement strand
CATGACTCTAAGTATAAATATCTTAATTACTGTCTACCAATCTCAATACAATGCGACGGTCATAAGTATTCAATGAAATTTGTACCGAAAGGACACTGTCACTCCTTTTCAAGCAGGCATTCCATTTTCCTACCTACACTGTTGAGTAGGGAACAATGAACTTGATAGTGACAGGCAACGAAAACGACTTGTTACTCACATATCTGCTGCCCATCTTCGTATTTATTCACCAAATCTATGAGAGGAGTTCGACCAACAGCCTTTAGAACTTCTTTCAAGAGGCCAAGATCTGTTTCTGATAAAAAGCCCTTCTGTTGCAAACATTGGAGGATATCTTGAAAACTTTTTAAATCTTGAAGTGTACGTTTTTGAAGTTGGTTACCGCATAGCAAGTTCTTTATTTTGTTCACTTCATCATCGTCAAAATTTTCGCTCAAATTCAAATACAGAAGAGACAGTGGATGCAAGTGTGCCTCAGCCATTGTACGGCCTACCCAGATATGGCCCTAAATTCGGAAGTTATATTTTGAATGAACCTGTAAACATGAAGAGTATTAGCAAATGTTTTAGCTGAAAAAGTTAAAAAATGACGGTGTCACATAAAAGTTTGCTAGAACACTTTACGGGACACGCGTATGTCTGTCACTAGCTAAGGTTATTCTCTGTTACATGCTCTGTTTAAAACCCGTGCACATGGCCTGCAATTTTGTGGAAATGTAGGAGCTGTACAACCAGGCCTCTCAATATACACAACTGTATATTTTGCATCTGATGAAAGTACAATTGTAGTGAATGATTAGATCTATGAAATTTGTCGAGAAAATTTTTCAAAAGTTTGTTTTAGATAGCATTTTAATAAGTTTGATTTTTAATTCAACTCAATTCAAAAGGTTCACAAAAGATCGGAAGTTGACGGTTGGTGTTTTCTGCCATGGTAACCATTGATTATTGTGTTCTGACACGGGAGTAATGACTGTGATTTTTTTGTTAGATCATACTAATCGTTCCTTAGTTACAGTCGTCAGTAAACTATCAAAATTTTGTTATCAGTGATCTTTGCCTGATTATTATCACATTTCAAACAGCAGCAGCAATCATGCTAGTGTGCTGCCGGTATGCAGATTTATCTTATGCATGGCAGTGATTGTTTTGTGTACAGTAATTTGTACAATATGTTTATATGTTATTTGAAACTTTGTCGTCTTGGTAAAATGTACAATTTTTATTCACTTTTCTTAGACTTGATGTAACCATCAGGGCTTGGGCAGACCTCCATTGTGTAGCTAAACTGCAATACAGAAGCCGTTAATTGGCTTCACTTGTTATCACTGTTTGGGGGTACGTCCGGATCACAGTCCCTCTATCACTGTGGATAGAGGGACTGTGTCCGGATGCATGCCAGCCGTCATTTTACACAATGGAGACTCATAGCTTGCAAAGTTCATGATCTTCACATTATATTTTTGAGCCAGTCCGTCTTAAAATTTGGGGCAGATATCGGCAGAATGAGGTATATTTGAACATAAAAAGAGTAGCAGATAATCTCTTCAGTGATTGGAGATCTGATCAGGGACGTAAAAAATGAGGATTGACTTTGGCATGGATGTAAAGAAAGAGATGTTTTGGGACGAGATGACTGTAACTTGGTCACCTTGTCCCAAACCTGTACCAAGCCACAGTCCCTCCACCCACGGACGGTGACAAAGCCTTGCTTCTGTGATCATCATTGGCTGTCATAGTTTCATAGTCTATACCATCATAGTTTTTACATTTTTACAGAGCCGTTGTCGGTATTATGTATGAGAAATGTAACGCCATAAGGACCATGCCACAATCTATTTACTCTGTCAAATTATTTCACCATGTTTCCACATGTACTGAAAGATTTTTTCATTAAAAAACCAAAGAGAATTTATCTGTTTGGCAGGGCAGATATTCACTGGCAGTCCAGCGAAATTGTTCGACCGGAGTAGTTTAGGTAAATATGGATACAATGCCAAATTTTTAAAACCATTTAGTAGTAGTATAAACGAGGTCAACTGTGATAAATTTTGTTTTATTTAACTACATACTGAAGGGGGAATTCCCCCTTATGCATTTGCCTATTGTGCATGCGTGGAAGAGGGAATTCCCCACTGAGTCAGATATAGTACAGAAGGGGTAACCCCCTCTTACCTTTTGCCTATTGTGCATGCATGGAAGAGGGAATTCCCCACTGAGTCAGATATAGGTCACTCAGCGCTAGCTATGACTCACTGGGTAATCCACTATCAGAACAGCATTCTATTATAGGATGGAAGGGAGATCATTTGTTAGATAGATTCTGACTGTGATGTAAGTATAAAATTCTGCTCTTACGAAGGCAACAGGGGCCCATTCCGAAGGCGATTCTCGTCTTCTGAATGGAAGTATGAATTTTATCAATATCTTCTGGTCACCTGCCCTTTTCACAATGTTTCTCATTTTTCCTACGGAGCAATATTAACACTTATGTTAGATTTTTCCCTACCCTACCGGAACGGATTTCGAAGGGAAGACACTGTTGCGCAATACCTTTCCCGCAGGGGCTTCCCATTCCGATAGGCTTCGAATGTTGCTTAGCAGCCTGTGATGTCATGACACAGGTCTGTCATTCTACAGTTTTCATGAAAATTTTCTGCGGAATCGTTCCGGTAGGATTTTTTTCTGAACTCGAGAGTTAACTAAAATAGTAAAGACTTTAATCTACTATTTTCAACAGAGACCATTGCATCACTGATAACATAAACATGAGCAAATATATTATCATCTCGTTTGTCGACAACTTTCACTGATGTATCTTTTTTCAGGATTTCAAGTTGTATGCCATCTTTTGTGTTCATTACTCTTAATCCATTTCCATGAAATTCAATATCTTTAAAACTACGCAGATCAATAAACAGACAAAATTTATTCTTCAAATAATCGACCTCATCTATATCAATTTCACACCAATCTTTATCTTCAGCAAAATACCGTCTTGTTTCTGTCCAAAATTGTCTTGGTAACATCTTCTGAGCATATATTTTATTTGCAATACCCTCAATCATTACAGACACAGATTCAATGGATGGATTAAAGAAAAATTCACTATTAAGTTCTGACTGATTCTGATTTTTAGTGAAGAGTATAACAATACCTCTCATGCTACGTCGTGGTACATTTATATTTTCATTGATAACCGTGGTTGATTCTTTGAATGGGATTGTTCTAAAATAATGTAAATGCTCGTAAAGGTAACTTTTCCCACTGTTGTAATAACCAGCAGTTTCTCTCGCGAGTGTTTGATCACTTAATGTCTCATATTCCATTTGAATGTTTTTAAATTTATAACCAGCTGTAGCGGTTGTGACAAGTAATTGGGAGGCGGGTGCAAGCGTAATTTCCCATTCAATATGACTCCCTAACGCTTTTGGATATGCAACCCCATGGCCTGTTATGAGGGGATGATTCAGACGAATAGCATATTTTGTTTTATATGTGTCAAAAAGTAAAAGATCGCCCCATTTTGAAAGCCTGTCGGCATCTGCATCTTTCGCGCCACTTCTCAATTTTCTTAGATTCTCATTCTGAATTCCGTACAGTGTCATGTTCGTTCTCTCCTTTTTATGTTTGAAGAGATCGCGATAACATTCAATAAGATTATATTTATTCAAATTGAAAAGTGCCTGCCCCTCAAATGTGAGAACCATATGCTCCACCAAATTTTTTGCAACATTTTGTACTACTCGGTTATCTTCATGTCCCGTTACTTCGAGATCAAAAACCAGGTCGAAAGTATCTGGAACTAGTACTACTCCGCTTTCTAACTTCGGACATCGTATGATAAGTGTCTGGCCCGGATCTGCCTCACTTGGATTATGAGCAACCACATGATGAGTTCTTTCTGACTTCGTTCCCTGCGGTATTCGGTTGCTGAAATTCGGTAATAATGATCTATCGTATCCCATTTTCATGTAATGTATATAGTAACTAAGAAGAAAAAAATTACAGTTAAAAAGAAAATTAATCACATCTTAAGTTTCACTTCGTGTATATAATAACTCAGAAGAAAAATTCAAAAATAAATCACATCTTCACTTCATGTATTGTATATAGTAACTCAGAAGAAAAATAAATCACATCTTTACATAAATATTTCCATCTGATTGAAAGATAAATCGATTACCTGTGTCCCGAATCAATCGAAGAACCCAATATTCTTGTAAATATATGACCTCCTGGTCATCATTATCTATCTCTTGGAATACGTTTATGAATTCTAGTCGCTTAAAGAAGTTAGTCTTTTGACATTCCTTCACGAAAGCTAATATGTTATGATATAGATTATCATCTTTGAGTCGGACACCTGGATTTGCTCGAAGGATATGTCGATTCACTCGTCGGAGTTTGCACCATTCCAATTTGACAGAGAAACCAAACAGGTCTTTATTTTTAGAAAGAAACTTTGTAATATTCTTTTCACCAAACATGCTTGGTCATATATCAATACATAATTTTATTTATTATGACTAATGTTAAACCTGTTAAAAATATCCATAGCTGTTCTCCAACAAATCCGACCACCGATCCTGCTGTTTTTAATAGAAAACTAACAGGGAACCGATTAAACCTGGTATTGCAGCAGCACTTTTTGCAGCCAATGTTTTTAACCATTCGCCAAATTGCTTTACAATTTCTTTCGCTTTTGTATATACTTTGGGCGGGCCTGAACCCCCTGTGTTTGCTCCAGTTCCTGCTCCACCTCGTCCTCCTTTAGTCACAGCTAGGGCAATTGTAGATATTGTCATTCCGAGGGCAGTCAGTAATGCAGCGATTGTGATACCATTTCGTTTAAATAACTCTGTCAGCTTCAGCCTGAGAGACAATTCTGGATCGAAAATTACATCACGAAGAGACCTAGTCGTAGCCAGACTTTCACGTGCCTCACTGATCTTACCATGTTCGTATTCAATTCGATCAACAATTTTAGCTTCTCTTGTTATGAGTTCAGCAAGTAGTTTTTTGGCTTATTCTTTTCCTTGGGTGCCCGTTTCAGGATCCTTTAACTGTTTTTCAACTTTTTTTTTCTCTAGCGTTATTTTCTTTTTTTCACTGTTAAGCTCGTCAAGACGCATATTCACAATCCCATTAATAGCTCTATATTCAGGGTTTAGATTGTTCCATTTTTCGATTTTATTTTCAAAAGCTTGTATTTTATGTGCATTACCACTAGCATCTTGCCGTAAGAATGTCAGTTCATCTTTGTATATACCCATGTCTTCTGGTGTCATCTTCTCAGCCGGTATTTTATCGTTTTTCACATCTTCAGAATACAATGTACGACTCACATATTCGGGCTCTGCGCTAGAGCGGTCCCTCGTGTTAGCCAGATCTAATACTTTATTTATAAATTCAGGTCCTCCTTTCCTCTTTTTTAATGTGGATTTCTCTAAAAATCTACTTCCTTTATCTGTTGTAACTCTGATGTCTTTATAATACAGATCACCACCAATAATCTTAGCATTTATAATCAATTCGTTTCGTGCATCCGGATAAGTAATATTATATTTGTTTAAGAGTCGTTCAGCCATTTGCTTTGTAATTTCTACTCTCTGTCCAGTCAAACGATCCACCAGTGGGCTATACACTAAAGGGTCGGGGTTTACATCATCATCGAAAAAAGATGTTTCAGCAGTAGCATCATCATCATCATTCAAATTTGCATCATCGAAATCCTGGAGTTCTATATTTTCTCCTCCTTCTGCCATATTGTCTCTCTATATTACTACAATTATTTTTTATCATCCCTTACATATACAGTAAAAAAATGCACGTCTCAGTTGTTGAAAGTGTTGAACAATTGGCCGACTATATCGAAAGAACTAGCGCTGCATATCGCCGCAGTTATAAATTAATGGGCCAAATTGATATGGCTCTTAATGTGACTAAGGGAATTCTTGTAAGTTCTGCTGTCATAGCAGCAATTCCGACAGTTCCAGTTCTTTTAGCTTTAACTCCTATACCAGGTGTTATTATTGATGTAATACAAGGAAAAACAGGAGTATCAAAAGGCGAGAGAAATATAAACATTATTACGTTCAATATAAACAGCTGCTTACACAAATACAAGAAAAAGGCGCATCTATAAAGAAAGAAGAGAATAAAGATACCCGCACCTCAGAACTTATTCAAAACATATTTCATCAGGCACTAGAAATACAAAAACAAGAAGGATTTAGTCCGCCGCTAGAAAGATACATGCAACATTATGGATTAAATGGATATGAAAGTTGACTCCGTTAGGAACTCCGTTTCTGATTCATATATCCTATCGACCTAGTCTTTTCCAGCCATCTTTTTGTGTCTAGATTATATAGCTGTATACGTTTGATATCATTGACTGCCATCATGATTTTATTACAGTCTTCGCTCCTAATCTCACCGGCTTTCCGCACAAATTGTACAAAATGTGCCTGCTCCGGCTCCTCCCCAGTTTCAAACAGATTCTTATAGTTTTCAAAGTTTATATGTTTACGAACACAGACATCTTTTATCCCTTTATTTTTTTTCGTCTCCGAAGTTGGGGTACGAAAAGCATATACTTTTGAACGAATGCCGACAAATTCAAGAATAGGTACTCCATTCAACTCATCTTTAAATTTACCTATCACCTTTTTATTAATCTTCGGAATTCCGTCTTTCATCCCACTAGTATCATATATTGACTCCTTACCATTCTTTTCCACATCTTCCCGAACTATATCATTGAAAGTTACGTCTTTGGAAGGAAGAGGCACACTGTAAACAAAACTATCAGTATCTATGTAGGCTAATTCTATTCCTTTGAACTGCTTTCAAAAGTAATTGTAGTGCATATCATACATAAGCAGCTTAGAAAGTTCAAGCACTGCCGCGCCAATGAAAACTGGCTTTTTATATTCATATTGATCCCTTTTCAGTTCCAGTAGGACACTGTCGCAGGAATCGCCATCCTCTTCCCTACATATATAAGTTCTATACTTCATATTTGGTATATACTTTTGGTATTTATCAGGACTGCCCGAAACAAATTTAAAATTTCTATACTTTCGGACATCTTCTATTAATCATCTTCTAAAGATAAATGTTTTCATAAGACCCATGATTCCATTGGCAGTTTTAGCTATTATTTTCGGCTCTGGACCGCCGGTATCGAATTCATGTAACTTTTTTATTATAAAACTGCTATCATATCCCTTGAAGTTGTGAAAGTAGATAGGAATTATTCTAGACGGACAACACTCTTCACAATAAAAACTCGTTCTGATAGGATTTTCATACTTTGCAATTCGGTGTGTGGCATTCTTGTCACATGCAATGCAAGTCTGGTGCTTCGCCTCTTTCATCGGTTTTACTTTACAATAATATATTCTCGAATAATACTCAGCCATTTCCTTCATTTCCTTGAGAAATTCCGTAACACAATCTGTACCTGTGAATGTTTTTTTATCAAAACTTTTCGGCTCGTTGCCCGGCCATCGTTCAATAATAACATACGAAAGACAAATTGGAATGTGCAGGCCGGTATCCTTCTCAATAATTGCCTCAGTATCTGCATACACGACGTAGGGGCAAGGAACCTTCTTCTTATGTCCTTCGAATTGACACACTTCCTGAGGAAAAACTGCCTTAGCCATGTCTGTTCCACAATACATCTGGTGTATTTCCAATTCTTCTTTCGCTGCAAAACCTTTCCCACAACTTATACAAATACACTTCCGTCTGTGCTCATTCTTACGATCATTACGAGAATTAAGAAGACGATTTAATGAAGTAATTGGCACGAAGTGGCCGTCTCCGCCAAGGCACTTACTATTAGTAAGATATTGGATGAGATTGTATGGATTCTCGCCGGCTTTGAAGATCCCTTCATCATCTGGAAGTGCAACGCCCATTTCATGAAGGATCCGACGTATTGTAAAGTATACATGAAAACGACAGAATGATCGTATTTGCGGCGGAAATTTCTTATCGAAGAGATGGGCGAATGATATACCACAACCAGTAGTGCTGCACCATACAGCGAAATTTAATTGCTGGTCCCAGTATTTCATGTGCGGGCCGCCCAGCCATATATTACTTTCTTTAGCTGATCGATGAGTGATTACGTTATCTTTGAACACATCCCGCGGATGAAAAGTAAATTTATCTGTCGGCGTTACATATAGTTCTAAGTCCATGGGAATAGGTTTTACTCCCCCGTTCGGTTTAGGGGGAATATCAGCATGCTGTACTGTCGGTACGCTTGTCTTATTCAATCGAAAAGCAACGGGGAATGCGTCTGTACTCATGATTTGTATTTCTATATACAGATAGATTTTAATGGAGGAGAATTTTCCATACTTCGGAATCGGAATCATTCCGTTAGGGGTACTAACATTCCAGACCATGTTAATACTATATTTCGGATTCAGGTTTAAACGTGTATTTATTTTTTTACTAAGAGTAGATAATATATTATATAGATTTGATCATATTTTCCAAAGGACTTTTTATTACCTTCTCGTGTCTATTTTATAGACAGAGAAGGTATTAGAGTTGAAAACCAGTATGCTGGTGTCAACTACTTCCGTCTGTCAATACTTCCATCTGTCAAGATCCGTTGACGTTATGCCATTGTGATGGGTCATATCATAAATTGGTGGGGGTGTTCATGGTTTAGGTTGAGGTGTAGGAGAACGATTTTGAGCTGTGACAAAAATCAAAAGGGACTTAGCGGCATAGCCACAGTGTTACATGTAAGCTTTTCTCCAAGGTTCTTAGTTGACTACGATCTATTACAGACTACTGAGCTGACGTTAGGGGTACTCACTTTGTGTTTGCTCACCCTGTGTGCGCTAGTGTTTGGTACTGAGTTGCGTGGATATCCCCTCATGGCCTCACGTGATATGGGCCTGTTGCATAATCTGCAGATGATCATATGCCTCTGATGAGTCTGAAAACGGTCATTGTGTAAGCCTGTCGGCATTTTCCTTACATTTTTTCTCATTTAATTTTGCACACAAAATATCGGCGAGTACCTCAATATTTCAAGATAACTCTTTCTTCCCAATCGTTTCCTTGAGTTTCAGAGTCATATGAACGAAAATGAGTGAAAGTTTTAGACAGGAAAATCGGACGTCGGCCATGTTCAATGTTTACAGTACAATCAGAAGTTTATGGGGAGGAAATAACTAACAAACACTGTTCATGATGCCCGCCCTCTAGAGGCAGACCTTCCAATATGAAGTACAACATTTGATGCTTGTGGAAAGCTTGACCACACAAAGGAGCATTTTAACTTTTAGAAAATGACAAATTGAATAAGAAGCTGTTCTGAAAATGTCAAATACTGAGAAAAAATGCGCAAATACTGGTCAGCTATAAAAAACAATGAAAATGTTTATGATCAAAAGTTTTTGAGATGCGCACATTTTAACAAATACAGAAATTATTAACATTATAAATATAAGACCAAACTATTTTTTCAGGGATGGGACAGGTTGGAAATGAGGGGTGAGAGACAAAGGCACTCCTATTGCTGCATGTGGATGCAGCCACACCATTTCATTTACAGCATACTTATTCACTGTGTTGTGTTCAAGTTCCATATTGTACTGACTGTCATACAAGGATAACATAAGCAAATCAAATCAAATTAGAAAAGGATCAATGCTGGTGTGTGGATTTTGCTGAACACGGCTGATTTTAATATTTCGCCCTACATATTTGGTATCCAGCAAAGGCATATTTTGATGTAAAGTCAAACTTAACACTACATTGCTGACAATATATGTTACCGTTTCTGCATGAACTTTTCTTTTTTAAATTATAGAAAGCACTTCGAACAGATTAACAATTATCGTGATGTCAACCCACAAAGACTGTAATTCTGCCAATTTTTTTAATTTTTCAGTCATTTTATAAATTTTGCACTGCACAAGATGATTGAACAAATTGCAATGTTTGAATTTGTAAACTCAAAGAATAAAAATCCTTTGGTCACAGATTAAATTATTTTTTGAAAAGAAATTTACTCTTAAACACTTTTAGCATATATTCTTTACACGGTCATGTATTTCAAGGAAAATATGCCTATTAAAAACAGTAATTTCTTCACTTTCAATTTCTTTTGAATACTATGACAATTATCAGCCATGACGTTTTACAAACACAAGACCAGATAAGCGTTTTTCATCATTTCCACAGACTCTTGGAATATCCCTTAAAAACAGCTAAAAGTGACTTAAATGATCACTTGGTATACATTTAATTTACAGATGCCAGGTTGTGTATTTCACATGCACTCAGGTCAGTAGGGAAGTGCGTCATTACTATTTTGGACTGTTAATTCTTATTTCTGAATTATTTAACCTTTTTTCCACACTGAACTATCTTTAGGCAGTTTATACTGTAGCTTAGAATTTTTTTGATTGATGTATTTAATCATCTTTTGGGTTCTTTGGGTCCATATCCCACCTCATGCCCCTACATCATCAACTATTTACCAACAACTCCATGCCAACAACCAATTACCTGACCTGGCCACACATTAGAGAAGGTACAGCGTCATTGACCGGTATTTTTTTTACTAAGAATAAATAACATACTGCAAACAATGGAGATTTAATAAAGACATCGGCAGCGGCAAATATAACAACGCGTTCCGAAGGGCACTACCAACCGCAGCGTCGGACGCTCGATCCATAATAGAGACAAAACGTGAAAAAATACTCTGTGTCATCGCAAGTGGTCAAAGCAAGTTATTTTTTGGTAAGGAGATTCCAGTTACTGACGTGGAAAAATGGGGAGATGAAACGGTAAATAAAGCCTTTAAAATGTATGAAGCGAAATACAGTTCTCTTATAAGTGATACCATCACTCAAAGTTTTATAGATCTAGGAGCAAGAGCAATAAGTCAGGTAGTTCCAATCGATGACCGAGATAACTATGCCACTGATCTTAAAAAGGATTTTATTCTAAACAGTGAAATAAAACGATTATCAGGACGGATAGCCTACACATGGGGTCCCCTACTTGCTCTAGTTTCCACTGGTTTAATTACGGGTAAACATGTAGATTTTAAAAAAATCGGGTTAAATATAATACCCGAAATAAATGGATTCAACTTTGAAAGCACCACGTCCCGAAGGGACTCAGCAAACGGTTCCAACACCGACTCAGCAAACAGAAACGGCTCCGCCGACTCCGACACCTCCGATGGGGGTAACCCTCCGGAACGAGCGCAATATAGAGAAAATTACATTACCGACGAAGCATCCAGGGAGAGTGGAAGCCGGCAAGAGATTAGCAGAATGGAACAGGCAAAACAAGGAGAAGAAACGAAAAGCAATGACTAATGATAGCTCCGCGATAGCGACTGAAGCAAACTGTATAAGCCTACCGCCTACGACGAAAGAACAGTGTGATAGCTGGTATAATAAATGTTATCTTGTTTTAGGAATTATAGGAGTTTCATTGACTGCATTAGGACTATATTTTGGGCGTGCTCGGCATACACAGTGTCCGCTCCGGAAAAATGAGCCGCTTCAGAAAGCGACAAAAACAGAGCCCATAGCCGAAAGTAAGTTTTCTCCCTCCAGAACGGAACCAAGTCCCAGCTCCTCTACATTGTATGAGATGGATTAACTCTGTAAGGAATTCCGTAATTATTTTATTTTTCTATTTTATATACGTGTCAGCAATCATGGATACTAAAACAGTTGTAAACACAATGTATGATGGTATTGTAATCGCAGGACTTACGATGGGATATCTAATGATCTCCAGCAAATTTCTGAAAATGGATATTGGCGATCCAAGTCGACCAAATTTGACTCGGTGGGTAAAATTAGGTGGAGCGACTGCTGCCGCGGTTGCGACCAAAGATCTCCTTGAACAGAAAAATATTATTCCTGCAGAACCTTATACTTTGTAATTATTATTATTATTATTATTATTTATTTCAGACTGGGTTGTCCATATACAGAAAAGAAATTAAGTAAATGAATATGAATACAAAACTCAAGACTTTTGGGAAAAAAAAAGAAAAGAAAAACTACTTCAAATTCAGTTGTTTTCTCCAGAATTGAAGAATGCACTATCAATTACTCTATCTGATGAGGAGATAGCGGCAATAAGTAAATTTGTTGATTTTCAAGTCTACATTTAAAGCTATAGATATTCTGCGCGTAACTTCTCCAAGAGACATGATATGATTTGTAGCATATATCGTAGAAGCACTACTAAATGAAGGAAGACCTAAAAGTCTTCTCCATACATTATTATACATAACCTTTAACTTATTCATAACTTCAACTCTATAAGTTACCCAAAGATGGCAACAGTATAGATTTCCACAGTAAGCTGCAAATAAAGTCTTTTTCACTTCTGGACTACAACATTAAATTGCTTCAATAACATGTTCGCTCTAATACAAAATGCCCGTCTCTGTCTTTCAATATCGTCATCGTCATACATACCTCTACAAATGACATGACCAAGGTAGGTATGCGTGGATACAAAAGTCAGTGATTTTTAGTCCCCACGGACACCGTCCGGGGGAGACTTATAGGTTTGGTCATGTCCGTGCGTGCGTGCGTCCGTCCGTCCGTGCGTCCGTCCGTCCGTTCACGCAGATATCTCAGAGATGCCTGGAGCGATTTCATTCAAACTTGGTACAAGGATTACTTCATATGTCATACAGATGCACGTCAATTTGTTTTGTGATAGGATCCAATATGGCCGCCAGGCGGCCATTTTATTACGATTTTTTCATGTACAGAGCCATAACTCAGGCATGTTCCAACCGATTTTATTCAAAGTTGGTACAAGGACATTGACCAATGTCATAGATATGCACGTCAATTTGTTTTATGATACGATCCAAAATGGCCGCTTTGCGGCCATTTTATTACGATTTTTTCATGTACAGAGCCATAACTCAGGCACGTTTCAACCGATTTTATTCAAAGTTGGTACAAGGACATTGACCTATGTCATACATACGCACGTGAATCTGTTTTGTGATACGATCCAATATTGCCGCCAGGCGGCCATTTTATTACGATTTTTTCATGTACAGAGCCATTTCTCAGGCATATCCGCATGTTCCAACCGATTTTATTCAAAGTTGGTACAAGGACATTGACCAATGTCATAGATATGCACGTCAATTTGTTTTATGATACGATCCAAAATGGCCGCTTTGCGGCCATTTTATTACGATTTTTTCATGTACAGAGCCATAACTCAGGCACGTTTCAACCGATTTTATTCAAAGTTGGTACAAGGACATTGACCTATGTCATACATACGCACGTGAATCTGTTTTGTGATACGATCCAATATTGCCGCCAGGCGGCCATTTTATTACGATTTTTTCATGTACAGAGCCATTTCTCATATCCGCATGTTTCAACCGATTTTATTCAAAGTTGGTACAAGGACATCGACCAATGTCATAGCTATGCACATCAATTTGTTTTGTGATGCGATCCAATATGGCCACTGTGCGACCATTTTGTTACAATTTTTTCATGTCCTGAACCATAACTCAGACATGTATCAAACGAATTCATTCAAAAGTATTTTTATCACAGACCTAATGAAGAGGACTCTATCCTCTCTGAGGACCTGTAATCAAAATACCCATTAACAAGTGGGGACTGTGTCATCAACGATGACTTGTTCATAGAGTGTCAGTCTAGGAATTCTTTGGACTTTTACTTTTGTCCCATTAAAAATCATGCACACAGTTTTACATGGATTGAAAGTGATGTCAAACTCTTTGGCGTAAATTTCACATATTCTAAGGAGACACTGTAAGCCCTTCGCACTTGGGCTGAGTAAAGTTATGTCGTCAGCATAAGCTAAATTATTTGCACAGACGCCACTAATGTGACAACCTACATTACAATCAGAAAGCTGATTTATCAAATCATCAACGTACACATTAAAGAGATATGGGGAAAGAACACCCCCTTGTCTCACACCATTAGAAACATGAAACCAGTCTGACAAAGAATCCAACCATTTTACACAGAATAACTGATTTCTACACCAATAATAAAGTAATCTGACAATGTACATAGGAACATTCCTATTAATGTGGTTTACCCTGTCGAATGCCTTAGAGGCATCCATGAAGCATGCAAACACAGGACCACCTTTTGTTACATAATAGTTAATAATTTCTTTGAATGCAAATAGACAAAGGTCGGTAGAATGGTCCTTCTTGAAACCGAATTGTAAATGGTGAGACGTAATAAAATCACGACATCTTGACAGTAAAATATGCTCAATAATCTTGGATACCACCAAAGCCAAGGCAGTTGGTCGGTAGTTGCTAGCATCACTGGCTAGCTTCGACTTGTCTTTATGGGAACTAAGATTACTTTCATTACAGCTGATGGTAAGTAGCCGTGGATAAACATGGCATTAATACAATGTGTGAGGAGTGGTAAAATAGACGAATGGGCAAACTTCAGATGCTCAGCTGTAATTTTGTCGACCCCAGAGGACTTTCCGTCTGGTAACTTTTCGATGGAAGAGAGCACCTCATCTTGGCTTACGTACAGGTCGTGGGGGAACTTAACAGAATTTATCTGATCCTCGATATCGACCCCACCTGAAACAGACTGAACAGAGTTCAAAATCCCACAGAAATGATTTTTCCACATATTGACAATTTCACATTGCCCAATAGCTCCGTTAATGTTGTCAGTAGACGAAACCTTTCTACAATTCTGTTTTCGCACTTCCTTCCAGAAGTTATTCTGATTGCGGCACCTGAGACTATCAGCCATTTTATCGGCCCTGTTTTGATTTTCTAGCCTCTTACAAACTGGGCACGTGATTTCCGCATTTTTTCAAAAAGGGGACCATGTTTAGGTTTTCCTCCCTCCACCCAGAGTAAAAACATAGAACGGGCAATGTCATGCGATTCTTTGACAAAATCGTTCCATCCAGGAACAACATTAATCTTTTTAGACCCCTTTAAGTTAACACTTTCACTAGCAGCAATATTTAAAGCGCCAATGATATCCTCATAAAGCTTATCAATAGCTTGCAAGTGACTCTTGTCTTGACAGTTAACATCATGACAAAATAATTCCTCAGGTAGGTTAATGCTGGCAATACTGGCTTTGGAACACTTAGTGTAATCAGAAATATTTTTTCCGACAACCGCTTCCAATCAACATATAAACAATGCTGAGATGGACGACCATGATTCAACTCGCTGTCGGGAATGTTGTCAAATTGCACAACTATTGATACTGGAATATGGTCAGAGTCAACGAAGTTGTGAAGCATGGACACAGAGACCACATTGTTATGTGAAATTTCAGTGGTGACGCAATGGTCAATCCAAGACGTACTGCCATGGGCATCGCTAACATATGTGAAAGAATCAGAGTCTAAACCTAACAAATCAACATCCGAAATAATGTGACCAGATTGCTCGCAATGTTTCTTTAACTCTTGGCCAAATCCCGTATCAGAGGTTACATCCGCATTCCAGTCACCTATAACAAGACATTTGCGGTATCAATGTCAAGCAAAATGCTATCAATCTTTAGCAAGTATTCACTATACTCTTCAAAATTGTGGTTTGTGTTAACAGGCAAGTAGCAATTAACAATAGCAAGTTTGTTGTTGCCCTTCTCTAAAACAAAACCAAGCAGACGACTGTCGTTAAAATCAAGAATTCTAGCATGGCTTCCAAGAGATCTTCGCCATAAAATAGCAACACCTCCGTATGGTCTACCAATACGTAATTCAGTTGAATCAAAAGCTAAACACCAAAGGAGGTAAAATCAGGATGAATATTGTCTAAGACTGAAAGCTCCTCTTTGGCAAGCCAGTGCTCTTGCAAAAGACAAATATCATGTACTTCACACAACTCATAAATTGAAGGAAAACATGACTTTACAGATCGACAATTATAAGTTACAATAGGTAAACTACTATTGTTATCTGTCATTTTCTGGGGGTTTGTAGAATTTCCTAACAAGGACATCTTGAGGCCAGTTTAATGGATCTAAAACAGTAACCAGGTCAACATTTGACAATTCAACCACAAACGATGTATATGTGTCATATTTGGTTTCAATCTCGTACATTTAACTCGTTCCCCAAATTTAGCAGCAGTATAACGCTCAACATCTTCCGGCGAGGTTGATGGTTCCAAACGTGAAACGAATATTTTTGTAGAACGATGTGGTCGCACACCTTGAATACACTGGTTGCATTCTGCGATGCTCCTATTACGGGCGGGCGTCGCTTCTTTTTCCGGCCTTGAACAAGAACAAATCCGTCGTCACCGGCATCAGGCGGAATGCTGAGCGACTTCTGTCGGGTCTCGGATACCGATGCGGCCAACACCTTTGAGTAGAGCGCCTTGACAGAAGTATTTCCCACTGGATTGTCAGCTGTGGCAGAAGGAGTGGTGGCAGGATCAACAACGCCATCGTCAACAATGTGTAGCCTTTTCACACCTCCTGTATCGTGATTATCACCTCTAAGTGCGGTAACATCTTCAATCAACCCCATTACAGAGTCACCAACTTTTTGAATTTGTGAATCTTGTTTCATCTGGATAGACTTGATGGAGTTTACCTCATTACGTAATGCCCGAATTTCCCTCAACAAACCAGTGACATCAATGTGTGTGATATCGACAGGAGGAAGATTCGATAAATCCTTTGCAACAAAATTGGGCATCTCTTCTTCTCCTATCTGTTGCAATACATTATACATATCCTGCAGGTTGTTCATTCTTTTATGTTGGCCTTGCCGGCGTATATACCTAGTGTCGGTGGCAAGGACAAAGGCTGTAGAAAGGTGGAAAAGCAACTTTTTCGCAGACTCGACATCATTGTCATTATAAAAGGCAATGCACACTTTCAACAGAGACTCCATCGGCATGATGTCCATTTTACACACCATAAAACACAGAAGCTCATTTATGACAACATCATTCTGGATGATACCGGCACTCTGGTATTCGCTAATACTTGAAGAGATTCGTGTCATTTCTCCATTAGCCCCAGCATCACTGTATACACCAGCGTCAACTGCATACACCATCATCATTATCGGATTGGTTATCAATGCCACTTTGCGAAACGCTTGCATGGGAGCCAAACCGCCTTTTATTACAATTTGGGCAAAGTATGAGGTCACCTTGAGCAGACCTAACACTGCTGGATGTTACTTTGCAGTCATCGCATCTTCGAGTCAATGGCATGATTATGCTAATCAATGAAGAACAAAGAACTGCCACTTCGAGTCACGGCCAAGTCGGAAAAAAGTCCCAAAATCACACGTTTGACGACACAAATCCTTACCGCAGTTAGCAGAATCACTGCAGCATGAACTCTGCCACTTCTCCTTGGTAAATGCGGATCTCAGTAGCGACTTTGGATCGATCTGGTTCAACTAGTCAGTAGAGCACGAACGGAGCGATGTTGACACCACGGGCGCCATAATGTATATACTAATGCGGAGCTGATCTTTTGGATTGAAGCAAAACAGGCAAACCGTTACTGTTAATTTAAACCCTTGCATTGACATATCACAGTTTACTCAAATAAAACTTTTACAGTGTTCACTCTTTAACTCATGGTATAAAATAACGGGGACGAATAGTATATTAAAATATCAAGAAGGTAACCAACCGAAGAAGACTAAATCAATATGTCCAGGTAACTACAATATCGATACACTCAACAAAGCAATCGGGTTGAAACAGAAAATTAATTTTGAAAAACATCTGCCGACAAACCGCGTTCTTCTAACTTTGGCTAAAGATGTTAAAGTATTTTTTAATGCTACAGGTAACTTCGCTAACCTCGTCGGTTTTTCAGATAGAGGAGATGACAACCCCGTGATAAAAAGTACTATGAGTCCAGGTCGAGCGGATTTCTTAACAGTCACTAAATATATAGTTCATTCAGATGTCGTTGATGTTACTGGAAATTATGTTTCATTTGGCTCGGGTGAATACATACCGGTACAGGGAAAGTATCAGACTGTTTACAAATACTTCCCGTCCAGGATACAAAAGAAATAAGTGAAAAGGTCACCTATGATTTTAAAAACGGCTCAATTTCCATGCCATTGAGAAAGGGCTCAGATTACATGAGTTCAATGCGTATTTGGATAACAGATCAGGATGGAAACATAGTCAATTTCAATAACTGGCCAACTAGCTTTTGTATTGAATTGCTGTAGCTAACGCATCAGCAAAGCTAGCGAAGCATAAACCATCCCACGACCAATCCTCCAGCAATATAAATCATTTCATATTTCTTTTGCTCGGGACTGGGCTGATAATAATCTGAGAATTGCGCTAACGCTTGCGCTGCTTTGCCTGACGCAGAGTTGGCTTGTGCCACCGCTGCTGCTTCTTCCAGGATTTCTGCATCTGTATCTCTTAACTCAGCTGCAGCATGCGCGTCCTTTGCTTGATTTTCTCTTTCCCAATCAGCTTGGAGTAATCTTTTTTCTGACCAGACGGCACGATCATGTTCAAATTTTTCTAATGCTTTATCATGTCTAATTTTCTCTTCAATAAGAGCCTCACCATTCCCAGAAAGCTTTTGTCCGATAATATTTCCTCCTGTGAATGCCGTTGCATTTAATACAGCACCGAGAACTGTCATTCCTATAGCTGAAGCCATGATTGTATATTTATATTGTACGTAATAATGTTTATATTTCTCTCGCTTTTTTGATACTCCTGTTTTTCCTTGTTATTACAAGGTATTATTTCAATTTTCACTGTATATACGACCTGCCACGGTTATGTCAATCATGTCTGGTCCAAGTAACTTCTGTCTAGGTACAATTCACGGACAAAATCTCGAGCTCGAAGATCTGAGTGATGTTAAAGTTAACAATAATACTAAGATAGCTGGTAATCATAATAAGGATTACGTCCTTCATTACAAAGACCGTGAGAAACTTTTTGTTTTTAGCCTCTGCCGCTGTGCAAAGTCACGAACATGCTGTAGAATTTTCCGAACTTAAAGACGTCGATGAAATTACAATAGACGCTACAAAGGCTGCAAATGATCCTACTCCTTTTGCTCTGACATGGGATAAGGCTAGTCAGAAATTCATGCCTTATAATGTACCGCGTAACATCTTAGATATATTGGATAGTGAAATTGCAGGAGGTGTTGCTGAACTGCCAGGAACTCCAAATGTGATTTATTTTGATAGCAATGTTAACAAATATAAATTGTCCGATTTTCGCCTTTATCTTAATCCTAATAACCCATACATTACACTACTCGGTATACCGATTCACCTAAAGATCAAACCACTTTCAACAATAATGAAATCAGATAATACACTGCGAAGGTGGATAAACGAGGGGGAGAATTATTGCTCATACAATGCGAGAGGGGTTCCAGTGAGATTATTTTGGGACACAACTTTGCAGAAACTGGGCTTGAAAAGTGTCGGTGAGGAGGCAGCTGAATTAAATTTACAGACTGCAAATCAACAGATGACAGATAATATGAAAATACTTCAACATGGTACAGTTATTATCAAATATATAAAATTAGGTACAGGAGACAAGTTTGATGATTTAGTTGGAAATGTTGCTATAAAAACAGATTTAAGAACACCTTGCACTCTTATCATAACTATTGATAAAGATAAAAAATACCGTCAAGGACACTATGTGCTCACATTCGGTTTGAATTGGTCCATTCAAGAAATATTTAAAACCAGAAAAAACAAGAATGACAAAAGCAAATAAGGTCTCCAACTTAGGTACTGGAGGTCATCTTTAGGAACATGCATATCAATTTCTATAGCAATGGGAGAAGCAGATCCTAAATACGTAAGCAAATGTCAACAACAAAAAACAGAGAAGGCTTGATAAAAACAGAAAATGTGGGAGTGGGCAAAAATGCACAAGGGATCTGGTAAAAAAGTAATGCTGCATCATCGATCTTCTAGACCCTACCCCCTCCTGAATATCAAATGTTCCACCCCTTGGTATTACATAAGACCAAATGACAGGAAGTACATTTACAACCTTGGAGATTTTTAATTAATGCCATGAGTGTTATCATTCTAATGTAAACAGCACTTAAGTTAGTTACAGATCGTGAAATGCCTTCCACTGTGGGCGGAGATTACAACATCTGGAATTATCCTGGATCCAAATTTCTCATCAGTTGTTGTATGTCTTACATAGAAAAGTTGCAAAAATTGGTCCAAAATGAAAAAATCACCTCAGCTTTGTTTTCTGGATCAAATTTTCCTACAAATTGGTACCAAATATGACAAAATTATGTTCACAGCCTTCAAAATTGTCTCACAACATATCCTGGGTTGGTGTAGGTCATTTAAGGTCACAAACTGAGAAAAGTACCTAAAATATACAAATTTGGGGTTTCCCAACACTTTGAGCAGAAAATTTATCTAATAACATCTTTCGGGACTTTATACCAAATTACAAAGCTATCAAACAAGTAATTTTGAGATAAAGTTTTCTTGACCAAAAATGACAATATTGTCTTAAAAATACAATTTTTTATATTTCAGGACAATTTCCACATATCTAACTATTGTCATCTCTGTACGTCTGTGTACCAGATATGAAAGCTGTCTGTCCAGGGGTTTTAAAAAGGAAATACTGTCTAAGATTTTTTGACCAAAAATGACAAAATTGCTTAAAAATAGTAATTTTCCCAATTTTGTCATAATTTCAACAAATTAGAAGAGTAACACCCTTGCAAAGAGACAACCCAAATTTGAGAGCGATTGGGCTGGCGGTTTCAGAGAAGAAGAATTTTTACTGAAAATGAGAAAAATCACAAAAAAATTCAGCAAAAATACAAAATTAAGGATATCTTCACAATATTCATAAAACTGTATAAGATTTACCTAAGGTACTTGCACACAAATTTTCAAAGCAATCAAAAAAGCGGTTCTTGAGTTATTAATTCTTAACCATTTTCACATTTTGTAAGCTCATTTGCATAATTTTGGCAATGCAGACTTCATTTGAACAAAATCTCATCTATAGCCCAGGATGCATCCACACACCAAATACCAAGCTGAAACGTGCAGCGGTTTGCGTGTTTTTGATGTTGACGGACATACTGTATGTACGTACATACATACATACATACATACATACATACATACATACATACATACATACATACATACAGACGCCATCGACTTCAGCCTATACGATAAACTCACATTGGTAAAACCAAATGTGAGCTAAAAAGATTTAGATATTTTTACTACGTACTCCGGAAGAAAGGTCGTCCGGCAACATTTCATTTGTTAAAAAAGATACAACTACTTACACTTTAGATATAAGTACCATTTATCTAAAACGTCTCATTTTGTTTGAAGTAATGGTCTTCTGACATATTTTAAGTTCGGAGGAAATTTCTAAAATTTTATCTATCGGGTGAACAAGTTAACTCCCGAGTTCAGAAAAAATCCTACCGGAACGATTCGGTAGAAATTTTTTCATGAAAACTGTAGAATGAGACAAACCTGTGTTATGACATCACAGGCTGCTAAGCAACACTCGAAGCCTATCAGAAAGTCCTACTGGAAAGCCCCTGCTGGAAAGGTATTGCACAACAGCGTCTTCCTTCGAAACCCGTTCCGGTAGGGTAGGGGAAAATCTAACATAAGTGTTAATATTGCTCCATAGGAAAAATGAGAAACATAGTGAAAAGGGCAGGTGAACAGAAGATATTGATAAATTCATACTTCCATTCAGAAGACGAGAATCACCTTCGGAACGGGCCCCTGTGGCCTTCGTAAGAGCAGAATTTTTTACTTACATCACAGTCAGAATCTATCTAACAAATGATCTCCCTTCCATCCGATAATAGAATGCCGTTCTGATAGTGGATTACCCAGTGAGTCATAGCTAGCGCTGAGTGACCTATATCCTGACTCAGTGGGGAATTCCCTCTTCCACGCATGCACAATAGGCAAATCGGTAAGAGGGGATTACCCTTCTGTACTACATGTATATCTGACTCAGTGGGGAATTCCCTCTTCCACGCATGCACAATAGGCAAACGCGTAAGGGGGAATTCCCCCTTCTGTATGTAGTTAAATAAAAACAAAATTTATCACAGTTGACCTCGTTTATATTACTACTAAATGGTTTTAAAAATTTGTCATTGTATCCATATTTACCTAACTACTGACCGGGCACGATACACTGAGTGTATGTCACGGTTCCGTGTGTATGGAGGTAAAAAGCGATCATGCTGACCAGAAATGAGTTCCTGAGGGGTACATCACTCAAATCTCAATGGATGGAACGGATTTTACGGGAGTTGGGACTTGGAAATCTCTTGCAGAAATTCATAGACGAATAAGTCGATCCTAAAGTAGTGATCTCATTATCAGATGGACGTGAGTGCGATTGGTGATCGTTCAAGACTCCAGAGTAAGGACGAGAGCAGCTCTGCATGGCAATGCTGTGTGTTACCGGGATTATACGGCCTCCCACGGGGCCGTATAACGCTGGTAACACACAGGCCTGCCATGCAGAGCAAGGGCGAGAGCACATTTGCTAATAATGGCGTGCACACATGTCAGTCTACATGTCAGTCAATTCAAATTTCAGGAAAGTATCCGTACATTTTCGTAATCGTATGGCGTAATCATGCAACCCAACGGCGATTCCCGAAAGGACATGAACGGTTCCTGGAAGCGTAAAAATCTCTCTCTCCCCCCCCTCTCTCTCTCTCTCTCTCTCTCTCTCTCTCTCTCTCTCTCTCTCTCCCTCTCTCTCTCTCTCTCTCTCTCTCTCTCTCTCTCTGTCTAGCTGTTTTGATGTTTTGATTTGTCGACATTTTTGCGGGTTCGCGGTCACAACTCAATGTTGATGTCCATTACTGAACGGGTATTCCTGCCGTGTTCAGTATCAGACACTCAGAACAGGAACAACGCTGGTAATATTGCGTCTTTAGTCTTGAAAGCCAGTATAATTCGATTTTTTACATTGCAACAGCAGGCGATAGCTAGTTGCAGAAATTTTAACATCGTTGAGGCTAGTTTGGTCCTCAAAACCATTGACCCTCGAGACATTTCTCGAGGGTCTATGTCAAAACTAACAACAGTACGCTCGAAAGTTGTTGTCGGAAACAGGACAGTAACATTGATCAAGCCCGGATTTTGCATGGTAGCTGTGGAAACCGGTGGTTTTCTCAGAAAACATGCGATGTATTACTTACTGCCCCCTTTGAGCTTAGACTTTTATCATCTTGCTCCCACACATCAACAGGATCGTTCAGTCACGTGAATCTGTAAATTAATCAATTATAATAATAATCATACCGAATGCATCAAACACATTGGTCACAGTCACGGGTCGAATTCGAAGGACGTTCAGGAAGAGACACAAGTGACGTGTCTGTGGTGGAATTTATATTGGTTTTGAGAACATAATACGTCTCATGTATCCGTTCATCCGACAGTGTACTGGAGCGACGAAAGTTACGACCAGCGCCCTCTCTGGCGGATTGTAGGATCTGTGATTTCAATGAGACGTGTTTTCGCGAGATGAGAAACTTTTGCCATGTGTTTCTCGAATTTTCTGTGTGGTTGTAGTTTTTATCGAGTTTATCGATATGTTATCGAGCAGACGTCATTTTCATGTCATTGTCAGTGTTACAAGGACGTTAGAACACTCTCAATGAGGCGGACTTACACGTTTTAGAAGACTGTGGACTTTCATGCAGGATGCACGGTAAACTGTATGTTTTTTGGCTGTTCTTTTGCATCGATCACACGTACGAGCAGTTGTATTCGACGTCACCGAAATTTGTGTTAGTAATAAATACAGTTCTTTGAAAATTCGTCTATCGTCCTAACACAAAATTGGTCCTTCGAACCGGATTGAAGCGAACTGCAGGTAAACATCGTACATCGAATTAGAACTCGTCAATTACGGACGTTTTCACACGTACCAGCCACCGTTCGTTTCAACGTACAGCTGCTGTGTGCATAGTGTATCTGATCAACGTTTAACTATAGATATCAGTGAACATGGCGGACAACGGAGATACGACATTACGACGATCACAACGTAGTCGACAAATGCCCGCTTACCTCGCTGATTATGACTTGGGCGATGACGTTGAACAAGAAGAGAAATTAGTAACACACTGGGATAGATTAATTAAGGAACGTGGCCTGATGTTAGTAGACATCAACCGTCATTGTGAAAAGGCCGACAAGCTGATTAAAGATTGTGGAAGTCGAACAACATTAGAGAAAGTCAATGCACGACTTGAGAGATCATTGGCAGATCTAGAGAGGCTTGCATGTGATTTGGTGCGCCTTGCTGAGACTTCAGAGTACCCTGAAGAGGAAAAGTTTAAAGTCACTCAACACTTCACCGTTACAAAGGCACAGGTTGAGGACTATCAAGACAAAATTGCTGAACACTTGCATGCGAGAGACAAGGAGACATCTTCAACAGTTGGATCCCCTGCTGCAGAGAGGAAACGGGAGTGTCAATCACAAACTACGCTTTCAGAAACCAAAGAACAGAAATACTCTGAACAAACATTGTTGCCTCAAAATTCAGAATTTGAGGTGAAACAAGAGGATGAGAGTATGAGCGATCACAAATCTGTTTCCTCACATGCCTCTGTGAAATCAGCAGCAGCTAAGATACAAGCAGAAGTAGCAACGTTACGTGTCAAACAAGAAAAGAAGCGATATGAAGAAGAGTGTAATTTGAGAGCAGAAGAGGAGAATTTACGTCAGGCAGAGCATAGGCTGCAGCTGCAGAAAGAACAGGACGAAGCAGATAGAGTGGCCCTGGAAGCAGAATTATGGGATGGTTTGAGTAATAATCAGTACATTGCTCCACCATTCAAACCAGGACTATCAACCAATAAGGCGATGAAGGAGGGGACTTCAAGAATCAAAGTCAAAACTGAGGCACACTTTGATTCCCCCATCGCAAAACACCTAGAATCACTTTTCACTGAACCGAAGGTGAAGTATGATACTCCACATATTGACACATCGAAGGAAAGCTCAGAGTATGTACACAAGTTTTTCCAGGGAATAGCAAAACCATCTTTACCAAGATTCAGTGGTGAAAAGGAACAGTATCAGGACTGGCGTGAACAGTTTGAGATATTCATAAATCAAGCGCAAAGTACTGTCCGTTTTAAGATGGTCATGTTGAAAAGTTCTTTGAGTGGCCGAGCCTTGCAGTTAGTCAGCAGACTAGGCTATAATGATCACCAGTATCAGATGGCATTGACCAAGCTTGATCAACGCTATGGTGGTGAAAGCGGCAATTTCAACGTCAACTCGATGCGTTAATTGCACAGTCTACCTTAAAGGAAGATGATCTGAAGGGTTTAGAGGATGTAGCCAATCGTCTTTGTGACTTGGTAGCAAAACTGGCAGACTCAGGTCGTGAATCAGAGTTGATTGGTCCATCTACCCTGTACACTCTGGTCCTTCAGAAAATTCCGGAATCTTTGGTGCTACAATACTACGACAGTCGTCCTAAACTGAGAGAGGATGGCTTATCTACATTTGTTGACTGGTTAAACCGACAAGTCTGTGTTCGACTGGAGTTGGCAGAGATCAAAGAGAAAGCCAAGAGGTCGTATACAGAGTCAGCAAAGTCATCCGGCACCAGGAGATCACAACGCAGTGGTACACACGCTAGTGAGACTTCGTCCAAAAGCCCTAAGGCATCTCAAGTCAGCTCCACCAGTCCAAGCAAAGACTCCTCAACCACGAAACTGAGTTGCCCACTGTGCAAAGAAGCACACCACATCGTCCAGTGCAGACAGTGGAATTCGTTCTCAGTCGATGAGCGTTGGAAATTTGCTAAAGAGAATGGACTGTGTTATCGCTGTCTAAAAGTTGGGCATCACGGAAGAAAGTGTGCTGATGTTTTGAGGTGCAAAATCGACGGCTGTGTGAAAACTCATCATAGACACCTTCATAAGTCTGAACCAGCAACAGAGATTGCAACCGACACAGCTAACAACGCCTTTGGAGTGTCCAAGGACGGAAAGGTTATTCCAACCAAGGTTGCCCTCCGACTTATCCCTGTTTTCATCATCGGAAGGGCTGGTGACAAGAAAAAGGTAAATGCCTTTCTAGACGATGGATCTGACTCCACGTATATCCGAAAAGATATTGCTACTGCATTAGGATTACAGATAGAAGACAATGAGCTGACGGTGTCGACCTTGGTAAATCGAGGCACGAAGGTCGACAGCGGCCTTGTTGCTGTCACCATTGAGAGTCTAGATGGGCGAGTGAGACAGAGAATCGGAGCTCGAACCCTGAACTCTATGTGTGACAACCTAAGCATTCCAAACTGGAGAAGACACGGGAGGGAATGGTCACATTTGAAAGGAATTGACTTTCCTAAAATCCCTGGTCGTAAGACAGTAGATATTCTCATCGGGGCAGATCACCCGGAGTTAACACTCTCCCTTGAGGAACGAGCAGGATGCCCAGGAGAGCCGGTTGCCCGCAAAACACCGCTCGGATGGACTTGCATTGGTGTATACCATAAAGGAGGAGTCCTGAGCCACACTTCACATGTTAGTTCTTTCCATTCACAGTCAGAGCAAGATGTCGGCTTGAATGAAGCTCTACGTAACATGTGGAATTTAGATTCGTGGGAGAGTAAGAAAAGAAACGTTCTTACACCTGAAGAGCGACTCGCTGTGAGCAAAACTGCTGGATCGCTGAAGCAGGTCGGTAATCGTTATGAAATTGGCATACCATGGAGAGATGAACGCCCAGAGTTGCCTGACAACCGTAAAGCAGCGGAAAATAGACTGTTGAGTTTAGAAAGAACTCTGTCGAAGAAACCCGCCTTGGCAACACGTTACAGGGAGGTGATGCAGGCCAACATCAAAAAGGGGTACTTCGAAACGGTTGATGGTACGGAAGGGACTGGACCTGGTTGGTACCTACCACATTTCCCGGTAGTGCGTGAAGACAAAGCCACTACAAAAGTAAGGATAGTTTACGACTCAGCTGCCAGAACTGAAGGAGTGTCTCTCAATGATGTGATGTTACCAGGTCCAAAATTGCAATTAGACGTGGTAGATGTTCTACTACGTTTCCGCCGACGAAGGATTGCAATTGTTGGGGATATCAAAGAGATGTTCTCACAAATAGTTATGGCAAAGGAGGATCGTCCGTACCATAGAATCCTGTGGAGAGACCTGGATACGTCAAGACCGGTTACAGTGTATCAGGCAGCCCGTCTGACGTTTGGTGATTGTGCCTCTCCGTATCTAGCTCAGTATGTAATACGTACACATGCAGAGAGCAACCAAGAAAAGTTCCCATTGGCAGCAACTATATGCACTGAAAGTATGTATATGGATGATGTAATGGACTCACAAGACGACGATAACGTAGCCATCCAGGCTCGTGACCAGCTATCTGGTCTCTTAGCACCAGCTGGGTTTCAAGTTCGACGTTGGTGTAGTAACAGCACTGCAGTTCTGGAGGGCATCCCAGAAGACAAGTGTGCTACAGGAGTAAAGGTGAAAGAATAGGAGCTCCCAAGCATAAAGACTCTCAGAACTAAATTGGATGCGGCAAGGGATACGTGTTGATTCTAATTTACTGCACAATCTCTTTTAATTCACACAAAGGGATCTCTCCTGCGTACAGTAGCGACATTGTTTGATCCATTGCAGTTCCTGGCACCATTCATAATTAGAGCTAAGATGATCTTGCAAGAAGCATGGATCCAGGGGCTTGGATTGGATGAAGAATTTCCGCCAAATCTGTCCGACCGTATAGCAGAGTGGTGTCTGGAATTACCAAAGGTTTCCAAGATGAAGATACCCGGGTGTTATCAAGACCGTCCATCAGCAAATGTGTCACTGCATACGTTCACAGATGCTTCCAGCCTTGCATATGCAGCTGTGACATACATGAGAAGCATAGGTGAGGATGGGAGAGTTGCAGTCAGATTTGTCGTCGCAAGAGCAAGAGTTGCACCACTTAAGGCAGTTAGCATACCGAGGCTAGAGTTAATGGCGGCCTTACTTGGTCTTCGTATAGCAGACAAAGTCTCCTGTGTTCTAGAGAGACCGCTGTCTCAACACACCTTTTGGTCAGATAGTATGGACGTAGTACATTGGGTTCATGGCCAATCTAGGAAATACAAACCCTTCGTTGCTCATCGAGTTGCAGAGATTCAGAGTAAAACCCACCCATCACAGTGGAACCACGTGCCAGGCAAAGTCAACCCAGCAGACCAAGCCACCCGCGGCATCGGGGTACATGAGCTAATAGCAGGGAGTTCATGGATAAATGGTCCAGAGTTCCTTTACGGAGGGGAGCACGATTGGCCAAAAACCTGTCACTGAATTTAGTCATTCGGGGGAAGCTCTAAAAGATATGTCTCAAGCCTGTGCTCAGACTGTCAACACACCAGCTGGGCCCGCTACATCAGAGCGTAAGTTTCCCATTGACGCCAACAGGTTTTCTATCTGGACTAGATTCGTCAGGACAACAGCATGGGTGCTGCGCTTTATCAGTCTGATTAAAGCAAGACGCACTGGTAAGTCCATAGATGTACAGCCCTATTTGGAAGTATGTGAACTTCAAGAGGCTGAAAAGCAGATACTCAAGTATATCCAGATGGAGAAATTTGCAGATACCATCAGTGATCTGAAAGTAGGGCGTCTGACAAGAACCAGACCGTTGAAATCCTTGTCACCTTTTTTGGACAGTGACGGAATTCTAAGAGTAGGTGGACGCCTTCAAAGATCCAGTCTGCCGTATGATGCCAAACACCCGCTGTTGGTGCCAT
This sequence comes from Ptychodera flava, assembly GCF_041260155.1. Lineage (NCBI taxonomy): Eukaryota > Metazoa > Hemichordata > Enteropneusta > Ptychoderidae > Ptychodera > Ptychodera flava. The sequence continues at coordinate 1,718,636 of NW_027248356.1, read as the reverse complement.
GTCGCAATCATATTGCTACGCTGATAGTGCGACACTATCACATCAAAGTTGGCCGGCACAGTAAAGGAGTAAATGCTGTCCTGTCAGAGACCAGACAAAGATACTGGATAGTTCATGGTAGAGAAGAGGTCAAAAGAGTTCAATATGACTGCAGACTTTGCCGTAGACGGCGTAAAAAGGTAGCAGAACAAATCATGGCTCCACTACCATCTCACAGGATCACCGTGCCAGTTCGAGCATTCGCAAAGTCTGGAGTTGACTATGCTGGACCTTTCTACACAAAGTTGACCAGAAGAGTCATTGCAAAGAGATATCTATGTCTCTTTACATGTACTACGTCAAGAGCAGTCCATTTGGAGCTTGCCTACTCCATGGACACTGACAGTTTTCTCAACGCCTTTTCAAGAATGGTGGCAAGACGTGGGAAACCAGAAGAAGTTATCTCGGATAATGGCACAAACTTTGTTGGTGCAAACAGAGAGCTTGTGAGCTGATTTGTGCCATGGTCAACTCAAAATGTTGATAGTGCTGCCAATAAAGGTATAGTCTGGAAGTTCAACCCGCCATTGGGGTCACATCATGGTGGATTGTTTGAGGCCCTGATCAAGTCGGCCAAAGTTGCACTGAAAGCAATTCTCGGGGATGCACGAGTGACAGATGAGGAGTTACATACAGCCATAGTAGAGGTTGAGGGATTGATGAACTCAAGACCTCTAACGTATTGCAGTAACGACCCCACAGATGAACCTGTGTTGACTCCAAACCATTTTCTGTATGGTCAAGCAGGAGGTCAGTTGGCACCAAGGGTGGTAGATGAAGTAGCTTGCAGTCCAAAACATCGATGGCGCTTCGTTCAGGACCTCGTAAACCAAGTTTGGAAGAGATGGAATCGCGAATACCTATCTCTACTCCAGAACCGAGGAAAGTGGTGGACTCAACATGGAAATGTGAAGGTCAACGACATCGTTACATTAGTCGACCCAGCAAATCCACGGGGACATTGGCCTCTAGGTCGAATTGAGGAGGTTTACCCAGGAAGGGATGGGTGTGTTCGTACGGTGAAGGTTTTAAGTCAAGGCCGTACTCTCGTCAGACCCATCACCAAAGTGTGCCCTTTGGAAGCTGAATCTATAAGTAAACAGGAGGTGACCAAACCAGTTTGTCACGGAGGGGAGGATGGAGCGACGAAAGTTAAGACCAGCGCCCTCTCTGGCGGATTGTAGGATCTGTGATTTCAATGAGACGTGTTTTCGCGAGATGAGAAAACTTTTGCCATGTGTTTCTCGAATTTTCTGTGTGGTTGTAGTTTTTATCGAGTTTATCGATATGTTATCGAGCAGACGTCATTTTCATGTCATTGTCAGTGTTTACAAGGACGTTAGAACACTCTCAATGAGGCGGACTTACACGTTTTAGAAGACTGTGGACTTTCATGCAGGATGCACGGTAAACTGTATGTTTTTTGGCTGTTCTTTTGCATCGATCACACGTACGAGCAGTTGTATTCGACGTCACCGAAATTTGTGTTAGTAATAAATACAGTTCTTTGAAAATTCGTCTATCGTCCTAACATGTACCGTACAGTCGTACATCGAATCAATAATATACCCTAGGGGTTCAACGTTTTCACCGTAAAAGTGCTCATTCAAAAACTCAAAGTCATCGCGACTGAGTCCAACGCGGCGCAAGAAATTTTATTTTTTAGTTTCTCAATCGAATCCACGTCACGTGGTCAAGAATTACATGCTTACTCCTGCATGTAAAGGCGAGGCTATGCCCCGATGATGGATTGCATCATGAATGTATAGTTCATTTTTTCCCGACCCAAAAAAGCTTTGTTCTATTAAACTGAACTGATTTATCACATTTGCCCAGACACACATGCTTGTTGTGAAATATATTTCTCTCTCACGCACAGATACTTCTCCTTGTCTGTGCACACGCATAGTAGACCTGAGACCTCCTTACAAATACAACATTTCTTCGTCGCTTTGCAAAACATCTCGCCAAGTATCAACTTTGAAGCACGGGCTACGTCTTTGTAATGTTAGATGGAATAATATTTTGGTCAAACAGGAATATAATATTGAAGATAAAAATACTTTTTATCAAAGCATGTGTCAAATATCTAATCACAGTCGGCCGTCCCAAGATGTGATACTTCTAGGATTCATCAAACAAAATCTGTACAACATACAACTATTTTGAAGTATTGTTTACAGTTTTAGTGGCTCTTTTTTATTCCATTGTGTATTTATTTTTAAAACTCTGATTAAATTGTAGTTTGGAAATAAAATTTCTAATTTTTCTTTGTAAATATTTGCTGTGTAAAATATTTGCTGAGTGTGTGTGATAAGTGACACTGCTTTTGGCAATTAGTGATTAGAAGAGACAATATCATGTCATCATGTTGGTAAAAGGTCTATAGAAATATAGACAACTTTTAACCCAGATGATTTCGTCTTGCCCTTACATCATTTGAATATCAAATCACAACGGTGATCCCCCCCTTTAAAATCGGATGCAATGTTTTTATTTGTAGCAGTAACTCAGTTACTGTCCTAAGCTGGTTGAATGAAATCATGTGCCCAGTAGATTGGTACACACCTCTCAGTGAGCTTTCATTGATTCAGTGGCCAAAATTATTCCGTGAAAATCGAGTATCGTTCACTGCTAGCATTCTAACTTGTGAGAAGCTCAAATATGAATAATTACAGATGCCTTATATGGTAACGTTGGTATATAAATACAGAACTGTATTAACTGGAATTTATGTAAATCCTGCAAAATAAGCAGGAAGCGCTGCCAGCACATTGGCTGGAAATACACGTAAATACAGGCAAATGTAGTCCTTTATTTACAGTAAATATAGGCAAATACAGGAGATGTATTGACCATGTATCAATAGTGCATATACAGTTAAACACAGGCTGAATTTCCCTGTATTTACCGTAAATACATGGCTGTATTTACCTGTATCTGTCTGAATTTGCAGCAAATACAGCCAAAATACAGGGTCAATACACTCTGTATTATAGCCTTTTCACGCAGTGTATATTGATTACTAACATTGGAAACCACTGGATGACATCAAAATGTTGGGAACTAAAGTATTTTCAGCCCCCCTACCCTCATAGGTCAGAGCTAAACTTTCAAGTACCTCCTCTACAACCCAAGAATTTACGAATCCCCTCGCCGTGTTTTTTGTCAACGCGATTTAATATTTGAGATTTGAACATTTGCAGAAAAATGACAAATGTGTTTTCTAACAGTTTTCAAACACTGTCACGTATGTTTCTCCACAGGGATGTATCCAGTTATTAAAAAAAGTACTGACACAAATATTAAATTCAGACCACGTCACTCAAGAAAGTTCGCACCACTGTATATAGCTACTACTTTACAGCATCGCGGGTGTAAAAGGCACCGTGGCAGCCGGGTTACAGATCTATGTTGGCCTGCTGACGTTGAGATGCATCATTGCCTTATGACGGGAGTTGCACAATATTTTTTACTTTGGCATGTTGTTTTTTTTTCTTGTAGTATTTTAGTATACTTTGAAACATTGGTATTGTCTGATTATGAATATCTGTGCAACATCAATTACTGTCTTTGCTAGCATTTGATATTTTAAACAAAATTCGATGACGACATGTTTTAGACAACCAGAGATTTTATATTGACGATGTGTAGACGGGTACGTGTCAAAGTCGCAAAATTTACCCTAACGTGCACCTCTTGACAGAGTGCTTTACAAATACGCCCACACAAACAATGACGTCATGATCTATTTTCATGCGTTTAACACGAGATACAAAGATTCCTGGAATTTGAGTGCCAAAGCGTTTGTAAAATTGCGTTTATGTAAAATGCTGTTAGCAGACCAGTACGGCTCATATCAAAATTTACATACAGGGACAACGTCAAAAGCATTATGTAATTTATGACCTACATTGGGTCCACAGTGATGTAGTATTTTAATCGATGGATTCAATTCCGCATTATAGTAAAACCGTATTCTTACTGTTGGCATAGTGTTTTGACATTTGACAGTTTAATCTCAACTTGACGATACATGACTGTCTTTCCCACCACTATTCAGTTATCATGGCATTGAAGGACGCTTTGTCATCCAAGGTCTTTGACCTATGGTGGACGGAAATTGGTAGCATTTATTACTTAGTTTATCAGTATAAGTTTCTACAAATGGAACACATTATTTCGAAGTATCATTCTCACAAAGTTACAGGCATTGCAGATATATGTCTCTATGAACCAATTAAAAATGTGAACGTAGAGTATTTGGTTGTATATTCAATATGGCCGCCATACTCCTATTGAACACTACTACAAACTATAAGACAATATTCGGTACACCGTGTTATACTTACATCCTTCCTGGTTTGCGATTATCTCTATAAAAAATCCTGGCAAACTGATATGTATTATGCTACATCATTCCTGTGGCAAATCATTGGCGCCTGTATGTAGACGGATAGATGGTTAAACGTCACACGGTGTTTGTCAAACTAATATACAGGTACACGGGCGTGACCTCCCTCCAGGTATTGAGTGTTGAGTACCTTCAACAGCATACTCCGAGTTCAAAAACCGACTAGGACTTAAACGTCCGAGTATGGCCGAGGAAAACTGCTTACTCGGACATGTATAGGCTGACTACATGGCCTACTGGGACTTGAATTCGCCGAGTAACACTTGTCTATAGAAAGGCATGGCTGGAAAAGCACAAAAGAAATGCTCGATCTTGTGATAAGAAGAATGTGCAAACAATGTATGCGGAACTTCCGGTCATCTCAGAGAAAAGGAATGTCAAACGGTCAAACCACGGTCACCCCGGAAGCAATGTTAGACAAATTTCATTGCTTCCGGGGTGACCGTGGCTTGACCGTGAGACGCCCCGACGTGCGTCATTACCATGTTGATAAAAATTCAATATTTCTGTAATTGTACACTTACAAAAAGTATCCTTCTGTAGTCTAATCTTAAATGATGATCAGTTTCTCAGTTTCTATGCCAAATTCACGCAGTTGTAGTACAGACCCTCTTATTAATAAATTTGCCGAGTACGAATATTCTTACTAAAAATTGTACTTCTATTAATGTTGTGTGTAACAAAAGTACTCTTCAGCACTGGAGTCCTAGGTGATCGGTATTTATGCAAAATTCAGAGTTTTGCGTCAGACCCTCAGATATATGGTCCATATAGTTATAGCAGTAACTTGATGCTCGAACTAATATGCCCTGAATTATCAACGTCGATTCACGATTTTTCGATTGCCTATAGGCTGTACATGTCCCATGCCGTTAGTTCGTTGGATGCCTGACCAATCGATCTGTCCCTATGCGGTAGAAATGTTGGTTTTGTTTCAACTTCGTGATTCAATAGTCTTATTATCGCCTAGATCCCCGTTTGTGTTCGGAAAACAGTGACATCAATATCTCTCCCCGCATAGATCGTCCTGGTTGAGCATCTTCGTGTGCTTCCTATATTTCTTCATCGTTTCGCACGGGCCTAGTCTTTTGTACATTGATCAGGAACTAATGACGTCAGTATGCATTAGGATATTACATCGGTGAAATTAGGATGGAATATTGAAGATAAAATCCTTTTATCGGTCGACAAAGCGAGAAAGAAAGAACCGATAGATATCTTATCATAAACGAGGAAATCGGGATCGGAGAAAAAATACTTCGATTACTAACATAAAGAGCATTTTTTCAACTTTGAAAATAAAGTCATCCCCTTTCCTTCCATCTCCGTTCTCATTTGAAAAAATAACCTGTCCCTGTTTATATAAAGGTCCCGATTTTGCCTCGGCCATACTGACCGACACATGGGTATATCTTCAGCTATTTTTCCCGTTTCGTAAAGACATCACCAACTATAGATTTTTATGCACGGCGCAGGTCTGCCTAAGTCAATTAGGAAGGGAACTGGTGATAAAAATACTTTGATTGCTCGATTCACACAGAGAAAAGTCGAACGCATGAGCAACTCTGCGTTGCGTTCTTGGTATTGGTGCAGTCTTAGCTTCTCTGCTGTATGGGAGCATTCAGTAATTACAAGGGGAGAGGCCTGGAGATTTGGATAGGTTCACTTTTTAGAAAACTGTCAAGGGGTTCACTATTTATAAACCTATCTTGAGAGAAGGGTCACTTTTAAAGCGAGCTGATTTTTACTGCCTAACGTTCGATTGTCCATGTGATATTTCCTGAATAGAAAAAATTACTGACGAAATACACCGATATTATTCTCAGGGAAATCGTCATATTGTCGTAGAACTTTCTGTGTTACAGACACGGCAATCTGTGCTGCCTTCAACTCCACTGAATAAGAGTCAATGAATTCCAGAACCGAATTAGTGCGGGGATACAGCGTGGGGCGCTTAGAGGCGCTTTAATATTTACCTGTAATGTTGTTATCATCAAATGAAAATGTAAAAAGGCATAAAAAGATTGAGGTAGAATGCACTTCGGAGACAGATATTTTGACTCTCAAAGTTTTCCATTTTTTTATCTACCACTTATGGGGGCTCATCGAAAAAGAAAAGCTTTCACCGTCTTAGTTGTTTGAAGATCGAAAATTTATTTTTCTCCATAGAGTTTACACATGGATGGCGGCCACTTAAATTTCAACCAAATAATCGGTAAATCTACGGTAATCGGTTTTTTATACCAACTTTGCAATGTGACCGGGATCATAATCTTGATTTTGAAAGAGAATGGTTGAAATGTTCGTTGAGGAAAGTTTGAGCAAAAGTTTAAGTCGTTCATTTTCGAGGCGCGTACTCGGATTGGGTGTCACACGATATGACAATGTCAACATTGCGTGAAACCTGAGGTCAGACTTGGTGTATGTGAGAAATGGACGTCAATTTCGAATTTGTCCAAATTTCGCCAGGATGATCGCATTTACGGATAACGTGATTGCTTTATTGGTTATACCGTCGGCATGATTCTATATCGGTCTTTTCTGTATTGAACACTTCAGTATAAAATCAAACACCTTTCTGAGGACAGTGCTCTGGGTTGGTGTCAGTTCATACAAGAATTACGTTCTTAATAGTAGATAGTCAAACAGAGTAAAATGAAGGGATATTTAACTTCAGCAGCAGTCATCACGTTATTGTCGAGGTGATCGCGAAATTGAGCAATGTACTTTGGCGACTGACACGTATATTGTGTACATTGTTGGGTGAAAGCTAATTCTGCGTGGCAAACCGCTGGCACCACCTCGATTGCGGCGTGCAGTTTCTCCACCAAAAACAACCCATTTTTAATCCAAAACTTGCATTGAGTTTCGTTTTCAAGCACACCCACCTCGCCTGGGTACACGATTAGCCCTGCGTACAGGTCTGTGTGTTCCCGGCGTTATACGGCGTGGAGGCCGTACGCAGGGCTTTAGGTACACGATGTGCTCAGCTGCGCTTCTTACGTAAAGCCCACTTTTGGGAGTGGGTCGGAGGCACAGAGGCCGTAAGCGAACGGGTCTAGGCAACTGTCATTGCGATGTACTCACTTTTGGTTCGAAATGCGATTCAACTGATACAAATAATTACACGATCGCGATGCACAGAGAATAACAACATTCAAACAGATCTTGTGTGTCGAGAGGTGACTCCAATCGCGAGCAGTATCAATGACAGTACTCGCCCGGCGCCGCGGTGTCACAATGTCACCGATGCTACACACCGTGCAGTGTTCAGTCCGAGTGCGATGTTTCCAGGTTAAACAAGTGATCATGTCGTGTTTGTAAAACGAACCAACGTAATGGCAAGAAAATGCCCTAAAAATCATAAAAGTTGACGAAGATTTGCTAACGATCAAATGCACAGGAAATGCATTACTCTGTACCTGTTTCACTATCACCACAGCAATCTGACATCGTTTTAGTTTTACCATTGACCCAATTGCGTCTATGGTTTATATGTTTCACAGTCCATGTCATCGATACTCAAATAAACTTACAAGCAAATGCCCTGCTTAGTTTCACTATTTGACAGTAGTTTGTGATACGTGCATTTGTTTATGCGCCGTGTGCTCCTCGATATCCGTTGTGCTGAAGTTAGTGTGTAGGTCACAGGCCTTTCACGTTCCAGCTGTACTTTGATGTTTGACGTATGCGTAGTAACATACATGTAGGTCATGTGCAGGGGTTCAATCATGGCGGTTGGTTCAAATCGCGCGGACGCCCTTACCAACATTGAACCTTGCCGTAAAGAGCAAGAAGGTGGTTTTACATATCCTTGAAGCCGTCCATAGTCACAATTTAGGTCTCCCATTGATTTGACCGGGGATTTCAGTCATCGAAAAAATGAAAAAAAGTCAAAAGATACAACTAATGTCCTTTAAGTCGATTGTCTATAAAATAAATGATAAAACAAATTTATAAAATGATTGTCTATCAACGTAAAGGCAAAAGCTTATTGGCATTCATTGCTTCTGGAGTTGAACTAAAACTTGTACATGGAAAGAAACTTGCAAAATGCTTTAGACCCTATTATATTATAGCTTTGTCAATATCAGTGAATTTTGTGACGTCATATCCATACATTATTACTGATTATGATGTATTCCATTCTGAGCATTGCGGCCCCACAGCGAGCAAGGGGTTTTTTGGGAAAACGAAAAAAGGACTGTGCATTTAAAAGGAGGGAAAATATCGGATAAACCATGTAATACACAAAACATATAAATCTTGATAATGGTGCACAATATTGATAATAATGTCTTATTGTACGATTTATCACATTTTTTGGGTCCTCACGCACGCACTTGCCGTCTGTCTGGCTGGCGCTCAGCATGCAGTCCCCGTCCGATACGTGGTTGTACTACTGTGACGTTTATTTACAACATTGTTCGCTTCGTTGCCGTATAGGTGAAACAGAACTCAGTACGTTTGCAAACTCCTAGACGATACTTGGTTTGACACATGGCATATTATCAGTTCGTTGCCACTCTTAATTTGGAGGGTCGTTTTCGAACGACTGCGCATGCCCAGATCTCAACTCGATTACGTCACTGACTTCGAAGTCTTCGTGTCTGGTTTGGGACATCGGCTAATTTCGGCCTTTGTTTTAACGCTATGCAAGGCCAAGTTAGGAAAAACATCATGGCAGCAAGAGAGCATGATAAGTCGTAATTTGCCAACTTTTCGAGCTTTCTGTTTGACGTAGTGCGATCGTGACCTCAATGTTTTCAGTATCGGCAGTGACAGGTCAAGCACCTGCAGTTCAAAAATGTCCCATTTTCGCGTACTTATGTGTTTGTGAGCAATGTCATTCAAGTTATTCAATCGATAAATATAGATGAACAAAGGATGGCAGTTTCATTGAGCTACGTTGATGGGGGACGTTGGGGGACATTTTTGAAAATCGGTTACCCTTCCAAATTGTATTCGTTTAGCCTGGTCAAGCCAGCGAAATTGATGATCGCCGAACTGTGGATGGTTCAAAGACTTTGGAAGTGCAGATTTTTGATAAAGAGCTTTATTGACTGAATGTTTCCAAGTTGTCTTTCCCAGGTTGAGGCATTTATCAAACTTCATAAGATTATTTCCAAATACCCCACACTAGGGTAGTACGTGGGTAGGGGTTGACATTGACTTCGTACTTTCCACTGTCCCTTATAAAGTTAAACCACATCGTAAACATGTTAAGCTTCAGCATGCTCGAGATACAGGTTTAATACAGATACACTGCTGTTAGTCAAACACGTGTATGTCACACATTCAGAACCGACCTAGACACATTGGGCACGGAGTGAAATCAGTTACTTTGCACGTCGCCTTCAAGTTCAACTTAATTCGCATTCCGAAACTTCATCATTATAGTACATACAGTGATAATACCAATGAATTGTCCCCGGGAATTTACCAATGAATGGGCGCTCAGTTATGAACACGGACGAAAATGTACGGCAAAGCGAACATTGAGGTCTAAATCAGCTTGAAATTGGTGTGTAAACAACCTATTTACCTTCGCTAAGTGATCGGTCCCGGCATTGTTACCCGGCTGCACTGTGGCCGGTGTCCACGCCGCCCTGGAAGATATCCTATAATGCATTGCTGTAAGCCCAACGCCTAAACCGGAAATAGGCTCATTTGGCGTCAAGACACCAAGGCGAGCGGACCGGCTTCGCTCATCAAATCTTGCCGCATATGGCAAGCAATTACGATAATGACGAATGCCTTATCTCCAAAAATCAGTAAATGACATGCTTTATCCATCCCTACTTCAGTGAGACACGTTCCCCAGTCAGTAAATGACAATCGGGCCGGGGTACCCCAGGCCTCCCACAAGTATCAGATTGTTCACACTCACAGCCCCGTGGATTGTTGTAGCGAAGCCAGCAGTTTTTCTCACAGAAACAAGTTGCATAATGTACTCAGTAAAACGTTGTCAGGTACATGTAACATGAAAACTGACTGAGGTCGAAGTGACTAAGGCACCGGGATTGATTTGACCACAAACAACGACAAGAGGGTGTGAATTACTTGGGTCGAAACGGACAGGGGTCGAGGTGACCTGCTGCCCCGGCCCTCAGCTGCAGGCCTAGCGGCCTGGCTATGTTTACATAAGGCGTCCAAATTTTAGAAAATCGCTAAAAGTAGGCAGAAAGAAAGCCCCCATTACGTGAAAACGCTAGGGGGTCGATAGGGGTCGGATGACAGTTTGACACATTTCGTACCATTAAAAGTCGAATGATACTACATTGACCGGGTTGACCATATGACTTTCATCAAAAAACGTCCGATGAAAAGTGGATACATTTGATGTTTGACCAAACTTTACAAAGCATCAATTTTTCGATCAAAAAATTCACGCGTAGAACTAATGAAAATTCGTAAAAAAATACCACTGCCTTGTACACAAGGCTCTAAAATGTCGTAGGCGTGAAAATGAGTTTATTAGAAAAAACACAGTGGCTCTTAAAATTAGTTTGAAAATTTAGCGTCTTTGCCGCGGTATCGCTAGATGGCCGTCATTTTTGAAGCGAAGGTGAAGTGGTGGATTCTGGGATATCTTCCAGGGCGGCGTGGTGGCCGGTCATCGTCCATTTCCGCGTCAGATAAGGTAGGCAACACGTACGTACATAGATTCCCACTGTAATCTGTTTGATGCATTCTGGGATTGAATACGCATGCGCATATCAAAGTTCACCGAGGTCATCCAATCTGCGATTGCGCAAACGAACCTCTAAATTTAGAGTGGTAACGAACTGATTATGTATGTCAGTGGCCATGTAAACGATGCAAGCGTGAAAGGCTACTCGAACCAGCCGTAAACGGGCCAACAACGGCAGCTTGCTGTCATCAACCTTGACCGCAAGTGTCTACGGATATACAACGGAGCCATTCAAAGTCTCGGTCCCTGAGGTCAGCTACTACCAACGATCATGACGACCGTGGACTCTCCGTTGATTTAACATCTCGGCCACTAATTCTGATGCACTGACTGTCATTCATCGTTTTTCCTCCGTGTCTGTGATTTTACCTTGCCTTGTACTCGATATCGCGACGGTACCGAAACCCTCCAGTATGTTTGTCAACTGTACCTTTCAAGCACCCGTTCACATCAAGTTCTGTCGTTCGCCGAAATAAAATAGCTCTTCTCAAGAAGCCATCGAAAATTAAATTTGTAGACACACAATTATTATTGAAATATAAACATTTGAATGACAATGTTGAACTCTGTTGATATCGTTTGCAATGAATGCTGTATCTACTAGCGACATAATAATGATCGTATTGATCAGCTAGCAGCTGATACCAGCTCGCTGTCATACTGATGTCGCGCTCGCAGGGCTCGTTAGCCAGACAGGAGTTAGTCTGGTTCCCTTCCCCTTTCTACCGCTGGCTGCGCTACACTCACGAAAAGGGTCAGGTATGCGGCAGCCATTTTGCCCAGATTTTGGGCAAATGGCGGATGCGCGTGGCGCGTGATGTCAGGCTGGAATGTTCGAAATAACAACGCTTTTGACAGCAACTCAGCAACAAAGTAGGAGGGCAGTTACATGAACATTACACAAGTCTACAAAAATCAATCTGTTTCATTATGCAAAACGTCGTACGAGGTGATATATTTGTGAAAGAACGTACTTCATCCGAATGACAGAATCGAGTTAGTTTTTTAGTTTTTTGTTTGTTTTTGAAATTTGAAATGACATATAACACTGCAGCGGACGCAGCAGATGCAGGTGCTCCCCTTAGCAAATCGACATGTTCCATTGTGTCGTCCAATCAGTGCCGTGAATAGAATGGCGCATACCTGACCCTTTTCGTGAGTGTAGCGCAGCCAACGGTAGAAAGGGGGCAGGGAACCAGACTAGATAGGAGTCTCCCACTAACTACGCCATGCGTGATCACGCTGATATGCACACTCCAAACACTGGCGGCGCTCTCACTTCCGTTTCACTTCTGCTCCCCGACACTGCAACTAGCTACTTTGCATAACAAAGGCGCGTGAATATTAGCAACGCCATTCTGTCAGGGGAGGTCAATTATGTCATATCATCATTGACCTAGATTTACGGGATCAACTATACCGCGGTAACACGAGTTTTGGACGCGCGCAACCGAAGTATAAACGTAAAAACCAAGACAGAAGTGCTACAAAGTGTTTGGAACTCACAAGGAGACCCCGGGAAGGAGACATTGTAGTATAACAATCGATCCCTACAGGCTACGGGAGAGGCGACAGCGAGAGGATACCGCGTACGCATATAAATAAGACGTCGCCGTACTCTACATCTGATTTTAATCAAATTGCGGGAAAAGTATCATTTTCCTTCTCTTGACACCGATGATGAAGCGAAAAAATGACTCTGTTAAAGGGACGGCACCGTAGTCGTATGTCCGTTGAATATAATTCAATGTGGTCAAACATAGACCCTCGAGAAAAACTCGAGGGTCTGGGTCAAATAAGCATTTTAAAATCATGTGGTATATCAGCATTTAAATTTGACATCAGAGGACGTGGAACACTTTAGGCCGATGAAGGTGAAGACAGCAACTTTGAAATGGCAAGAAAATATGTATACATATGTATAAATATTTGTTTTTGAGAATGTACAATAAGTAAAGTGAAAATGTCATTTTTAGAACGCGGATTTTCAAGGTAAAAATTAGGTCACCGCTCTAGTTTTAAAAATATAATTAAGGTCCCTAATTTTGTCAATAACATAACACAATGCCGAGTAAGCCTATTTTCACATAACTTTTGAAACCTTTGCCTGGGGTGTATCTGAATATCTAGCATAATGAAATCTGATCTGTTTTGACTGGGCAGTGTGCCAAGTTTCATGAAAATTACAATGGAAGAATAGAGTTTTCTATCATCTGACGTAATCCTTTGGCAGCAGACGTAATTGTTGCTCTCTTTTCTGTATCATTTTCATCTTATTGTCTTGTAACTTGAGACCACATCCAACAGGGATGGATGAAGTCTATACAAAAGATGAGAAATAGGAATATTCGTAATTCGTAATATTTTGCGGGAAATCGGTATACCTAGTTGAAATCGGTATTAATCAACATATTCGTATTTCGGCAATAAGCTAATTTCCTATTTGATTTAACACTTGCATTTTCGGTCAATCCCTGCATATACTGATGTAGGCCTATTGATATCTCGCATGACGATTTGCATACGGGACAATCTTGATTGCCATATGTTTCCTATTTGCAAACTAAACACCGTCAATGTAATGATATCAAGCGGTACATTTGGCGCCCATTCGGTTTTTGGAATATTAAACCTAATAATTTATATTTAAAGTAATCTGGGAAATGTGATTTTCTATCACATGTTGCATTAAGGAATATTCGATTCTAACTTTAAGTTTCTCATATATCGCTATTGGACCAATGCCCATTATTTTAATAAAGATCTAGACAGTATCCCTTGAAAATAATGATATCTGCGGAACTGAAGGCTCCCAAAAACGTGACTGCAGGCAGTTTTATTTGAAATAGATAAAGATTAATGATGTTGTCATCATTATTTTCATATTGGAAACCCTCCTTTGATACTCAACAAATCGTACACATGTCAACCACATCACATTCCGATGACGACAGCCATACGCCTAAAGTAATGTATCGTCGCTGAAATTTGCTATTTCCTCTTGTGCAAGTCGTAGCATCTCTGCTACCATGTCATTTGCCTCAATCGACACGATGTCGTTCCCTCAAGACTGTGCTACTTTTACGAGCAAGGGTGATTGCAAAATGGTCAATGTAGGCTCAGAGTTAGAGGGAAGGGAAAAAGGGCAAGCGACGCATGACATATTTCTCGAGCAAACAAAATTAGTAGCCCTCATTTTATGACTAATGAAATATTATCCTGAGCTAGTTTACATCACGAATTTCACAGTCGTCGTCAAATTTCCTTTTCCAAACTACGTTTTACATGGTCGACACTTGAAAATAGCTTGAAGTAAAACCATCCACAGAGAAACTGCAAATGACGACCGAATTCGAACGAAATAAGATGCCGCCATCAAGAAGGCTCTAGTTACATAAGATTGTATGAATCCCCAACACTTTGACATTTGTCGACATTTTTTGTATTCTTATATGTTGCCACTATGTCAGCAAATCACCTGGCAATAAATTTAGCCCTCTGCACCCCTCGGCCAAATCCCCACCAAATCGAATGCGACAATCTAGCAATAGATAACTTTAGTATTTGACTGAAAACAGAAATACCGAAATACCGAATACATATTATCAAAAGGAACCAGTATTCGCAACTGCGCCTGTGCGAGTTTCTTGTTTACAAACATGCATTTCGTGCACGATATCTAGATGCACCTCATCATCATAGCTGTAACATTAAAATTATACGATGTAGATTATGACAGATATGTTTTAACTTTCATCAATCACCATCGTATCTTGAATACAGTGTTTACATTGGTCGTATGAGTCCCATGCGACCTTTAAGCGCAGCTCCGACGACTATATCCCTTCAAATAACATGTCTGGATCAAATGATATACGTATTCATCCAGTTAAAACAAGACAATTGAAATAATCATTTGGCCATATTGTGTACGGCGAAAAAAGAATGGCGTGCCACAAGTCTTTGAAAGCGTGTCGTTCAGATGCACTGAAAAGAAATGAAAGTGATATTTAAGCAATAAACCTATGTCCATATGTCTAATGTCTTGTTTTGCCGCAAAATATCACGGATTATTTACCAGTAATTTAAATGAGTGTCAGAGGCAATGTGAGAGTATCATGTGATAGAGACTTTCATTTTAAAATTTGCTATTTAGTAAACTAATGATAGAAATTTAAATGAGATGAAATAAAGTTTAAATACAGCCATTCAAAATGTATTTATACAAAAGACACAAAGTTTTTTCCTCATCAGTGAGTGCTGCTAGTTTTGAAAGTTTATATAAGAATAATTTTTTATGTTATCACCCGTAAAGTTCATTTCAATGCTGGCCATTACCTGGCAGCAGTTTTCAAGATGTGATCATGTTTCATTGTATTTGCTCACTTTCCAAACTGTTATTAAGCGGTAAGTGTTGTCTGCTTCGGTGCCACCCTTCACTCACTTATTGTATCAGACACATTCACCCACGAAAAGTAGGTCAAACGATTTTCGCAAATATACCACAAAAACCAACATTAAGACATCTTTTATACTCTATTCTTTGACTTTGAAATTAAATATAGCCATACAGAGCTTGACATTGTTGAAATTTGCATTCAAGTGAACTTCGTTAAAATGTGGTAAATCACCACATTTTTGCCACCGGTGGCAGTGGTGAAAGCGGGAGCAGAAGTGAAACGGAAGTGAGAGCGCCGCCACTGTTTGGAGTGTGGCTGATATGCTGTGCGAAGGAAATCTGATAGAACTTGAAAATCAGGCGGACCAATCACAGCACGCGTTACATAAACATAGAAATCCGAGATGGCGACGGCAAACAGAGTGTGCAACTGCGACATAGATGGTCGAACAATCTTCACATCAACGTTTCCCAGTCACTTACTTGGCATTCTAAACGAAGTTTGCGGAGGACTTTACGATCGTGTTGGATCGAGGTATTTTTGTAAACCATGTTTCGCCAAAGTAAATATGTTAGTTAAGCTGCAAGACAGTGTTACAATTTACACTCTTGAGTTGAATGCGTACGGGAAGAATTAGAAATGAAATGTAAACAACGACAGCGATCGCTGATTGGCTAGTTACAGGTCTCGTACAGTCGTGTGGTGGCGCTTTAAAAACCATGATCTGTGGGCTCGATCGGCCAAGGCCTGATTTCGGGAAGCATCCAGCTGCCCGAACAGCAGGCCTTGGCAAGCGAAGATGACTAATGTCGATGCATGAACATTCCGTTTTCTTTATCTCCGGCATTTCACCGTGTCGATTTTTTGAATGGCATGATATTTAAAGGTGATGTTTCAAGTTTAATATAGACGGTAGGGATGCAGTTACTTTTCATTTCCTTCGAAATACATCGTTTTTCAAAATGAACCGTGAAAGTGTTGGTTATCTTTTGTGCTGAACGTGCGTGTTCAGTGCAGTGCACTGTGCAGTGTGGAGTGCATGTAATAGTACAGAGTCAGGGCCGATCATGCTGGACGACACTCACTGGCTTCAAACTCAGTTTAAATTTCCTTTTTTATTCGTTTTCTACAACTACAAATTCACTGGCATTGCCAAAAATATAAAATAATAGCAATAATGCACCCCCTCCCGGCCCATAATGGACGAAAGCAAACTTTGCACTCCATAATAATGTACTCGGCTTCGCCTTGTACATTATGTCGTGCAAAGTTTGCTTTCGTGCATTATTTCGTGCCTTATTTCAGGGACAAATGTTACAAACTTGTTATTGCACAATACAGAAATAAAACATCTTTAAATGCAATGAAGAGGTGTCGATGCTACATCTATTGAATCAGAAAAAGTCAAAACAATAGCATTAAATATTACAGCAGGTACAGTGAATTAAGGCCGAATAAAATTGGATGAAGGAAATAAGAAAAACAGGAAAATTTAAGCTATTGGACACAAACTGTCACTTCTGGAAGGATAGAGTGTTGCTGAATGAATCTTTTTGGCTTTAAATGAACTAATGTTAAGATCATTGCACGAGAAAAAATTGTCGATTGAAATTGCTAAGTTCAAGGACTGGATGAAAACATGCTCCATAGCAGGACCAAAATCCTATGTTTTGTGTGTGTGTCTCCCGAACAAATGCTGCAGGAAGACGCTGGCAACTTGAGTACCAAAGAGGGCGCTGTCCATTACGCCGTTCAGAAACCCTATGATCGCTGATGTGATTATTCTGTTCCGCAAGTCAAAATGATCACCGCGATCTCAGATAGCCATCGTGAGAATTGAAAGGATTACGGTACAACATTTTCATGGACGAATGTTTATATTTTCGCCATTACGATTGGATCTGAAACAATATGTATCACTTCTCAACTTTCCGAAGGCCAATATAACCATTATGGCCATTAGCCATAGGCCATATGGCCATTAGCCATAGGCTAAATACTTCCTGTAGAGTCGGCTAGTTTATTATCAATGATGTGTACTCTGTGCGCTAGACAATTAGGGCCGGGCCAATTGATTTCAGGGGGGCTAAGAATATTTCGGGGAAGAAAGATTCCACGAGGTTGCCTTTGAAAAACATATTCAAGCCCACGATGTCAGAAAAAACAAGAGAAAAAGATTGCTAGCAGATATGAGTGAAGAAAAAGGTAATGACTGGACAGTTACTTTAAGTCTTTCCATAAGTTTTTGGCGCACCCTCCAGGCATGCCAGGCGCCCCATCTTATAACATCTTTAACTTTCGGTATGCCCTTCCTGCACACCATTTTAACAACATAGCATCTTGAATTGTCGGTACACCATTTGGTCGCGACATTTTCATAACACGTAATTTTCATTTCATGCTTTAACCTAGAACATAGCGGTAGTGATTGTCTAACAGGCTGACACCTCAATGACTTCTTATTGTCTCCATAAGTGATTTGCTGCAGAAAAGTATGCTGGTACTTTCTTTCAAACTTCTAAAGCCTACTTAAGCAGATGCTCTTTGGCTGAAGTTCCATGTAAACTTTTTGCGGCTTTGTATTTCTTTCCTAAATGTAGTTTTGTCATGTCACATGGAGAAAAGCATCTTAACAGAAAAGAACAGCAAATATTGGCATGTCAGTGCGCGAATGGAAGCCAAGTGAAAAAAAGAGATGCCAGAATTTAGACAGCTAAAAATGTATTTCCGGGTGGGTGAAGCGGGGAGAAAAAATAGTGCAGAGCAATTTCGAAGACTCCCCCTCGATATCAAATGGTCCATCCTTTAATGTGTAAGTATTCAAATGCAACAGTCGACACTTCAGAATGTCTTAATATTATTTTTATCCCTCTTGAAAAGATAAAGGCCAGGGACAGCCTCTTGATCGCTTCTTCACCGCATTGTTCTTTTTGGCGCGTTTTTGAAATGAGGCGGAGAATGACAGGCTCTTGGCCTACAACATTTCTGGAAGCACACAATTTTTCCCTTGTCCTAAAAAGTTGCGCCGAAGTGAGATAACAATATTTAACACTGACAAGACTACCGTCCAAATGGCTTTGACTCGTCTGTTTTGTACAGCATCCGAAGATCATCGTCGATGACATACTTTAAAATACCATTCGCTGTTTTTGAAATACTTCTAGTCCACTAAAAGCGAATAGTAAGGACAATGAAACGGCTGTTTCAATATAATATTTTTTATGAAGAACAAACACTCAATGTAAGAGCACTTACCTGAGTAATTGCGACAGAATTCGTTGAATCAATCCACTGTACCTTAATCACCATATAAAGTCTGACATCATGATGACCTAAAAGGGGTCATATGACTTCCCGCTACTGTATGATGCTGAGGGTCACTTTGAGGTCAAACCTATTAATACTGCCTGGTGGGATTCTTTTGCGACCTGGAGTGATTTCCGTGGGCCCTGCTGTGTTGTTCCACACAAAGTTGAAGAGTCTGACACCAGACCGTCTCAGACGTCAACCTGACCATATATCGACAGTGCGGTGGCAAATTGAACATTGCATATTTATGTTTAACTTTTGTGTCTTGAACACTGGGTGATTAAATTACACATCTTTCTGAGGGAAGTACTCTGGATTTGTTTCGGTTCACACAAAAATTACCGTTTTATGATGATAGACACCTGCCGACTCAGCCGATTCAGAGTCACCAGATCTTTCTTAAACGGAGGGGTTTGTCGGAACTGCGCGTGTGCAGCTTTCTGGTTTACAAACAATGAATTTCATGTATGATATCTAGATGCATCACGTCTACATATTTGCAACATTTAAATTTTTCGAAAGTCATTGTTAATAAACATATTTTATTTTTCAAAAAATCGCCAACGTAACCTAGATACAGTGTTTACATCGGTCGTAGGGGTCCCTGGCAAACTTGAGCAGAGTTCTGACGACCCCCCCCCCCTTTAAGGTCGTATGCGCCTCGTAAGTAAAATACATAAACTTTCGCTCAAATTTTCTTAGAGAACTCTGTAAACCATTCATTTACAAATCAATCATTAAAATCCGGGTTCACTGTTAAAATTTTGATACTAGAGAAACAAATTACTGAAGATTTCTCGATATTCTGAATTCAAATGACCGCCATCCCTCATGTCCCTGCGTGAACCCTATGCAGAAAAATAACATTTTCTATTTTCAAATAGCTAATACCGTGGAAGTTTTTCTAATTCAAAGGGCTTCAAAATAAATCCCACAAGTAATAGTTCAGTAAAGAGTTAACGTTAAAAAGGTTTGAGAGTGCAAATATCTGTCCCCGCTCGAAGTTGCACTACCTTAGATGATAGTCTGATTCATAAACACATCGTTCTCGTTAACTTTAATAATTCGCAAGAAAATAGGGTAGGTCGGTCGGGAACGTTTTATTTTTGTTATTCGGGAGCGACCCGTGAAAAACAGCGCAATCTTGCAAAATCATGCGAGATTATTTCAAATGTGAAACAAAGCTTCGGGTTAGAGTATATTAAATAGGGTAGGTTGGATTACCTGAAACCGTGACTCAAACTTTTCACTTGATAAAAAACAAGGTCACTACACTGCAGTTTTTAAAACCTCTTTATTCTGAAACCCAAGATGAACCAACAATGTCTGTACAACTTTCAAAACTACATAGACGACTACACTGACACTTTGAATAAAGTAAAGAAACGGCCCTGAATTGACTTTCCTATATAGAGTGGTATGCAAATTAACTTACAAATCAAATATTTTTTTTTTTCTTTTCAAAACTTATTCAAACTCGTTCAAGTCGAAATCTGTTGTCTATAAAATGATTGAATAAAATCATTACAAACTTTATAAAAATCTGAAAAGTTGATTGTCTACAAAATAAACGATAAAACATTCATAAAATGATTGTCTATCACTGTACAAACAACAGGCAACTGGCATTATTCAGTGCTTCTGGAGTTAAACTAAAAATTGAACATGGAAAGAAAACTTATTCCTTTTCGGGACAAATTTTAAAACTTTGTGATTGCACAATACACCGAAAAAACATCTTCAAATACAATAAACAGGGGTCGATCCTACATATATTAAATTAGAAACCTCATAAAAACAGCATTAAATGTTACAGCAATTACAGCAAATCAAGATCGAACAAAATAGGATGAAGGGGAAAAAAGAAAAAAGGAGAAATTTTGACTTTTGGACGCAAACTATCACTTTTGGAAGGCTAGAGTGTTGCTGAATGAATCTTTGGCTTTAAATGAACTAATGTTAAGATCTTTTCACGAGAAAAACAATTTTCGATTGAAATTGCTGATTTTAAGGACTGGATAACAATATGTTCTCTTGCAAGATCACAATCCAATGTCCTGTGTGTATGTCCTAAACGTTGCAGGAAGACTTAACTACCACAGAGGGCGCTGTCCATTACGCCGTTCAGAAACTCTATGATCACTAATTTGATTATGCTGCTCCGCACGTCAAAATGATCACCACGATGAAATGCGAATGGAAAGGAGTATGGTAAAACATTTTCATGGAGGAATGTTTATATTTTCGCCATTACGATTGGAACTGAAACAATACGTATCACTTCTGTACTTTCCATCGTGCTTCGCCTAATGCTCTTCAACTAAATCAAAACATTCTATGCCTTGACTTTCACCCTTGAGCTCTTACATTTTGTCTGCATATCGGTGAAAAGCAGTATATTCGCTTGTCCCTATCCTCGGAGGTATTGATGACGTCAAAGTGCTGACCAACGTTTTCAGACTTTTTCGAACAGCGACGCATGTTCTTTGCACAAGTACATCTGGTGATCACCCTGGACAACTCGATGTAGATTTGCAAAGCGACACACATCTGCACTGCTTTGGAATAAATGCGTAAACTCAAACTTGGTCAACTTTGGACGTGACCTTGACAGACTACCGATGCCTTCTGTTATTGTTTTCTCAACCTCTGAGAGTTTACTGATGGCACGCTGTGACTGATCTGACTCTGCGCTGTTGTCATGACTACCTTCACCATCGACGCTCACTCTCTCAAGAAACTGTTTTACACTTCCGAGGTATTTTACAAACGTCTCTTCGAAGGCATCTATATTTTGTAATTTGTAACCTGGGTGATCAACGAGATGATAGCTCTCAGGACACTCACACAAGAAATGCAGACGAGAATCTCGTTTTTTAAGAAAACCACTCTGTGATGGTGGGATGATGAAGAGACGCGGATACTCGAAGACATCGTTGGTCTTCGAAGGCATGTAGGAGCTGCGATGACTGTCGTCAAACTCTGGTTTGAGCACATTTTGCCAAGAATTGAAAGTGTGCTCAGAGATTTTGGAACACTGGTAGGCGGTGTCTGAATTGTTTAGAAACCCTGGAGTTGGATTGCTCGTGAAAATGCATGTAGGACAGGCCTGTTTGCCATGCAATTCAAGGTCTTGACATTCTGACAACCCCTGGATCATGTCATCAAATTCGTTCAAAGCACAGCACGGATACTGGCCCTTGACTGTCACTGCGATACTACAGATATAGGGGAGGACTTTAATTCGAAAAGCGTGGCGAAGTGAATGTACTTCTTTTGGTTTCGGGTCCGTGTGTAAGTTGCATGGTTGAAAGGACCGCTTTATTTCATAAATGACATTATTTCTCAGTATATGCAGTGTGTCCCGATGCTGGCCAGCACGAACGATAATATCATAGAATATTTTGTAGACGGTAAAACCGCAACTGTAGAGATAACTCATCGTTTTCTCGCGGGCTTTCAGACGCCGTGGCCACTGCGACGAGTTTGGTTGACGGCTGCTTACTTTGTGGACAAATATGAGGCTTGACATGTGTCCTAACTCATTATCACAAATGTCAGTTGGGTCATTAGATTGCCTCATCCGGGGTACACAAAGCTCAGCTTTCCTGAATAATTTTATGACATTGCTATATTGAGACTTATCGACCTTCTCATTTCGCCAAACCTCTTGAAGTTGTTCAACCATCAAGACGCCTTTCTCGTCAACCTCCCTGTAAAGTAAAGATAATAGGCGAAGCAAATAGACAGGACAAATGCAAATAAGGCCATCGGCCTCAACGGCACCGCTTTCGTCGCGAAAACCGTGACCAGCAGAATTGTGAAGTGTAATGACAGCGCCCTCATCGGTGAGATAATTGAGAACGTCTGGAATTCTGTCTTTGATCCCAATTTCCGCAGCAAGTTGTGAGAATTCTGAAAACGACAGTATTGGACGTTTATTCCCCTCAGATTCAAGGGATGTTTTGAGCGAATTCCAATTTTCGGGCAACATTGGTCTCAACTCAACCAGACTACGTACACCTCGCGAAATGATCTTTTTCAATGTCACTAAATCATGGTTTTTCTTATTCTTCTTATGATACGATTTGCAAGGAATCTCGCAGTAGCCGACAATGTGGGGCAACGATGGAATATTGTCATATTCTGCCTTCAACGAATGTCTCTTTTCATGACACGTCACAGCGATATCGTCCGAAAAGTTAAGACTGTTTGACGTTTGTGAAGGTCTACACAAACAGCAGTATTGACATTCTGACCAATCGGGATTTTCTCGGTGCTTTTCATAACACGCCTTAATCATATCTTTCACTTGACCACGTGGATCGTGCATCGAAGACTTTTTTGTTCCTTTTTCATCGTAGGTGCCGACTAAAATAACGCAAGAATTTGATGCCTGCGATTGAATACTATTAAGCCAGCGAATAAGACGTCCGCGTTCATCGACAGTATTCAAAAGAGGCGGGTTAGGTGAAACCGTAAATTTGTCCAAATCAAAAATCACGATATGCAATTTATTCTTTGCGAAGAACAAAGATCTAACCTCAAGACTTTCAATATCCACATTTATCAATTCCGTGTCATCTTTTGACAGTGCCTTCTGATTGACTTTCAGGTGCACGGTATTCTTCCCCTTGCCGACAGTCATGTCATTTATTGTCCTTCTGAGGGCGTGCTTTGTCTCTGTTTGGGCTCCGACAACCTCTACACTAACTCTTCTATTTGGGATTTCCCTCGAATCTCGGAATTGCTCAAGGTACGCCTTTAGCACTTGTGGGTTTTCAATTTTTTGTTTTGGCACATTTGCGATCGGGTTGCCTCGAGCCATAATGCTTTTGGTGTTAGCTAACGAAAGCGGCAATTTCTTAATTTTATTATCAGAGGCGATCAGAGATGTTAAATTTGGCACGGTGCCAATATCTTCCTGCAATTTGGTCAGGCCGTTATTATTTAGATACAATTCCGTAACTTGACATTCTATCTTAATATATCTATCTTGTTTAGACTTGCTAAAACAATGGCTGATATTTATCGCTTGCAAACTACCTGGAAACGTAATAATAATTGGAAAGCTTAATTTCATGGCAATGAACGACATTACTTTAGCCCTTAGACTCAACCAGGTTTTAGCCATCCTGGGATGAATGTCTTGTGTGTTGATTAAGCACAAACTCTTCGAAATTTGAAACATCTCGTCTTTGCAGTCCAAAAGTTTTAAACTCATGTTACCAAAAATGAGGTTTTCTATCTCGTGACTTTTATCTATTTCTCTAAGACGAACCAAGACGTCTTCTTTACGGAACACCATTATCGACACATTTTTTACTTGCCCAAGCAGAGTGAGTAGGTCTTCATCGCCCATATCGATGACGTCATCTTCAGCCTCGGTAGTATGTAAAACATAGGCTACATTCTCCATGTTCAGAAGAGCATTCTGTCAAAGAGGATTGATGTATTGTTTATACCACAACAAACTTAAGAGCATTTTGGCAAAGCAGGAAACTGCCCAATGCAAATGTCTAGAGCAGTTCTTATAAACTCTAATCATGTGAGACAAATTAACAAGGTGAATTTTTGTTAAAGATATATTTGCCTTACGAGACAAACTAGGCAAAACAAACTGCAAGCATAGCTATTTGAATGGTAATTTTTAACAGAAGCATCATCCTCACACAGGCTATTACGACAAAAACTATAATGTGACATTGGAAAGTTGCTAGATGAAAAATAGAAAGTGGATTACTTGCATCAACATCATCAACATTATCAATCACTACTATCACCACTATTATCATAGCGGAAGTACTTGTGATTTTCATCACTTCTACAACAACAACAACAACAACAACAACAACAACAACAGCTACTACTACTACTACTACTACTACTACTACTACTACTACTACTACTACTACTACTACTACTACTACTAGCGACATTTTCAAGTTTACCTTTGCGTTCATCGTGACGTAACAACCAGCTTGTAGAAGATAAAATAAGATTTTGATCTTGTCTTTAGAATCCTAGAAATAAATAAATAAATAAATAAATAAATAAATAAATAAATAAATAAATAAATAAATAAATAAATAAATAAATAAATAAATAAATAAATAAATAAATAAATAAATAAATGATTTCTGAACAGATTGAACGTAAAATGGTGTAAATTATATTAACACTGAAGAGTAAGCTCATTTAGTAAACCTCTTTCATGCCTGTATGTTTGGTACTTCAATAACGTCTTTACACGTTTTACCTTGGGAAAGTCAAGTGCCAGACACAGTGCAGTTTGGTTACCCTGTAATAAAGGAAATACCAAAGGAAGACGTTGAAATTCACATAACATGATAAAGTGAAACTTGTTTTAAAAATATGAAACACATAATTGCAAAAGTAAAATTTCTATCAAACTGTATTCGGCCAAAATAAGCGAAATATCCATCCGGTTGCTGACGTAAAAAAGAAACCATATCCATTGATTTTTTCATCAATTCTGTAATCATGTTGAATCACAAGAGGGGATAATATTAGGGTTCAAACACAATGGTTTTTTTATGCATGGAAGACTGTGTACTGCTCACCTTATTGAAAACATTCTTATCAATACCCCTGAGCAACAGAAGTTTGACCGTTGCAGATTGACCGTGTCTTGTCGCCACGTGTAACACGGTATCACCATTCTGGAAAAATGAGAATCCATCATTAGCTCTCACCACAATGATGTCAATATGACCATGTCAAATATTCTAATTGCAAGAATATTTACCATTTAGTTATGTCTTGGCAAAGTTCCCTTTTGTGTTCTTTGAAATAACTTTTCACTTTACAAACATTCAATTTTGTAAACAAAGTTATACTAATATTGCTAGAGTATTCTAAAATCTAACCAGTTAAAAACTAATGACAAACACGATTTAAGATATGTACCTCATTTTGGGCGCTGTTCTTGATCTTTGCTGACCACAACATTACAGATAGACATTTGCAAGATCCCAACTCCGCAGCCATAAAGAAAGCTTGATTGCAGTCCTGTTAAAAATTAATTTTGTGATATATGATGCAGTCAACAATTCATGTTCATCTCTTGCAAATACATCAACTTTACCTTCTGTATTTCCCATTTTTACATTCCACAGATAAATGTATATTGAGTGCATGGTATTCAATCGAACGCTGCATTTTGACCCTATTCGCATGAAAACTAAGATGTCCAGGATTGTGTCGTAGTTCATTTAGAATCATATCTTTTCAAGTTACCTTAGCTTGGTTTTCTGTCACAGAGCTACTTTCCATCAAAATCCCAAGAACTTTTGAATGATCTCCTTTCACAGCTAGGCGAAGTAGCGCTTGATATTCCTACAAACAATAAATCGCGAAAGAATATTTTACATATTTAATGAAAGTCACTCTTGTGAAGTTAAAGTTTCATAAAATTTCGAACTTTTAATAAGGGAACTTAGGGGTATCATAGATACAACATAGATTCTTGCAATCTTCCTACAAATCTAACTTTTCATTGTCTCTTCCCTCATTTATATGGTTACGACGTAAAATTATGCTACGGCCTTAAAGCGGCGTTGAAGTTACGTAAAGCAATCAAATTAAAAGGTGTGTAATGTAGCCTAAATGACGTATCACCTCACACCACGTACAAAAAAACAAGAAGTCTGGTAAATGTTGTTTTGATAAACACAGTATGCTTACATTGTCTTTCACGATCTTCAATCCTTTCAACTTTAGAAGGATTTCGACGATTTCTGCATGGCCAGACTGAATCGCCACATGGAGGCACGTTTCACTCGACTGTTGAAGAAAATAGCATTGAATAATAAAGACACGAGCTTAGAGCTCTCTCTCTCTCTCTCTCTCTCTCTCTCTCTCTCTCTCTCTCTCTCTCTCTCTCTCTCTCTCTCTCTCTCTCTCTCTCTCTCTCTCTCTCTGCCATATTTCAAGTAATATAAAATAAAGATGCTCAACGTTGAATATTTCATGTCAATGTAGCTGGTATTATTACAAAATTTTCTACGATCTGTTGAGTGCCATAAAATGCCATGATATCTTTACATATTTATTGATAGTCACTTTAGTAAAGTTACAGTTTCATAAATGTTTGACTTTGGTACAATGACATATTGATTGATTGTCCTACCTCGTTCCTATGGACAACGTTTGCCTTGTGTTTCAGTAGGAATTCTACGCATTTACTATGACCGTTCTTTGAAGCGAGAATCAACGCGGTGTTTCTATCCTGGGTATAAAAATCACAGGGTACAACGGGAATTAAATAATAATTATTAGCATCAAAACGTTTAGGACCGTAACATTCGGTATATTATATTTCAGTATAGATCGGTGTAGTATATGAGAGCAGGCGATACTGGCAGCACTTTCGGAAGTATATCGAATAGATATCAAATAATGTCGAACAATTTCTTGCAATTCGAAGTCAAAGTATATGGGAAATGTAAATATAACTTTTAAGACCTACATGATAGACGAGAGATTTAGCTGAGAATGACAAAATCACAATTGAAAGACGTTTCAAGGATATATTATATCGCACAGAAAATATTACGCTCAACTGCATAATTACCTCATTAGAACAGTCGATACCTAAACCTGTCTTTAGAAGATGATCGAGGGAATGGACTTCGCCCTTCTCAGCCGCAGAGAGTAATGTACCTCGGAAATCCTGCAAAGACAAGATATTGTGTTGAAATATCTAAGCCACGTGCTTACAACACACATCTACGTGTGCGACTTGCTTACACGTAGCATAGACATCAGTGCACTATTTGGTATGTGTTACCGTTGCAATTTTTTCTCAACTTTCCCCGTCATATATGGTAGCCTCATGCATATCACACAGGCGTGTCACATGCTTATCACTGGGCTGTCTTGACATCAATGTAAACCTAGGTAATCAACACAGAACTTACCGAAATCAAAAAGTTACAATGTTATTGTAACTTTTGAAATTACTAAAGATTTAAGAAATTAAATAACATTCAATGTTGATTATAAAAATTACATCAATCCTTTCATTTCATTCAGAGAAAAGTTGTTCGCATCACCCGCATGATATGGGGACAAAAGGGAAATAAGAAAGAAGTCTTTCACTAAATGCACTTCTTTAAACAATGTAAAAATGAAATGTGTAATGTCTCAATGGAGACAAAAATTTAATTATACGCATTAGCAAACATATTTATTAATTTGTCTTATTTAAGTTGCTAAAATTGAAGAGTAAGAGTGAAGAAGAAGAATACAAAATACGTTTCATATCAAACATCAGGTACTTAAAGATCTCGATGTCTTATGCAAAATGAGAAACTTTCACACAAACAGTAAAACGAACCAAGTCTTTTTGATAAGAAATGAAACGAATTACTTTTTGGAAGAGCTGCTATATTAGAATAGCATATAAACGTTTTGGTATTGAAAGTTACTTGACATAAATGTACATTCATAACTCACAAAATGGATATAGTTAGCTGATAGTACTTGACGGTGAGATTTGGTAGAGTAAGAGAGGAATTTATGCATACCAAGAACTGACTACCAGTAAAGTCATCTTGATGTTCTGGTCTGTCATTGATAATCGATGAATCCTCTTGCGCATCAGTGATCTGCGATTGACACTCCAGACTGTCAAGAGCTTCTGACACGTCATCGGCGTGTCCATCGTCTTGTCTTTCATCGGTACCAACAGTATCACTCACTTTGTCGTCAGCACGTTGGTCGTTTGTCTGCTGAAGATAATATGATAGAAAAAAATTCATAAATTGCAAAACATGCTGGATAAAATAAGTGTAAAGCAGTTAAAGGAATACACATTTTTGGAAGAGGACAAGAGATACATTTCTAGCTTACATGCATGATAATTTGGATTCGCAACAAGTTGGATGAAATTATCCGTGAGGCTGAAGTCGCTGAAAAAAAAAATGGATGCAGTAAATGGGTTTCGGTAAATATAAAGGTCTAAGGAAATTTTCTTAAAAGTGCATAAGACAACTTTTAAATTTTACGGACTTGACGGAGAGCTTATTACATGACCATATTAACACAACGACGATACAACACCTTGCTATAATGTACTTCAACTCTTAGTGAACTCACTATGCATGGACATCAAGTACATGCAATTACTTACCAGTGGCTTAAACACACTGTCGCACTCTTTTGTGCCTCCATCTTGTAATAGCTCGTAATCAGAGTCGACTCCACTTTGGTCAGCCAGTTGATGACTGTCAGTGACCTCTCCTGACTGAGCTGGTTTATCGTCGGCAATAGTAGACCCTTCATCATGATTGAAAGCTGAATCAGCAACGGCTGCCACTGTCCCTACATCCTTTCCGAGACCACTGTCACTGGGATCATAACGTCGGCTACCATTGACACTGCCTTCAGTTTTATGAACGGTATCTGTATGAGCTAAATTAAATTTAATAGATAAAAATAAATAAATAAATAAATAAATAAAAATAAATAAATAAATAAGCTTAAATCACAGGATAAAAAAGTTAAAGATAAGTAAAAACTGCATTAATAGAGACACAGACAAACAACTTTCCAGACATTATGTATGCCTATATATGTATGTTTATGTTTCTTAGTCTGAGTGTGGCTGACTGACTGATGACTGATATGCCGTCTGTGACTCTACTCTGTAACATCATATTGTGTCAATTAGATTACATGTGACAATTTGCCAAATAATTCACATGAGTTAGCTATAACGGATTGGGTATGATTTCTATGGCAGAGAGGTTTTCGTTCAAGAGGAATATGCAGCATAAGCCAGTGTAAATACTTACATTCCTGCAACTTTTTTTCACACTTATCCACCAAAGCTATCAAAGGGCGCCTATTGATACTCTGCAAAAGCTCTCTCAGAAACTCAAGATTTGTTTCCGATATAATGCCACACTCTTCCAAACATTTGAAGATGTCATGGGGTGTTTGTAAAGTTTCAAGTTTACGCTTTGGAATTTGCCGATCACATAAGTTTCTTATCGTGTGTTCATCTTCAAGAGCTAAGTTGTCGTTCAGGTCCTTGTACAGCAGAGATAAAGGATGTAATCCTATGTCAGCCATTTACAGAAAGGAGAAGACAGAAACCTAGAATGAAAATAATATATGTCATCACATATAATTGTCACTGACTGAGATTATAAGCTATCCTATGCAAGAGATTGGGACAACCGTACTAATTAGTTATCAACGAATTCATTTTTAGTAAAGATCTGTGATGACACGGATCTAGTTTGCAAGTTTACAAATCTAAATCGCCCTTTCAGGATGCTGCCGTTCCTAAGGCACATCCTTATCGCTGACGTAGATGTCTTACTATGTCATATTTAATGCCTCTCAAATAATTGCACATGATACTGAGCGTCACCGAGCCTTTGTTTCGGGCGCCTTGTCAAGTTTCATTCAATTCAACAGTTCTCCCATGTGTTGAGGGACTGTGGTTCAGCAATGTTCTTGAACTCTGTATCTCTACGTCCAGTCTGCTCAACTGTCAGTCATTTCGTTCATTACACGCAGCCCCATTCAAATAGGTGGTTACCATCGGCCTGGCGGAACCACTTTCACTTTCGGTGCCCAAAGGATCTGTAAACACAATTTTGCAAACCAAACCTTTGCCCCGGAAGCAGACTGGGAGAGAGCCCTCCGCCCAATATGAGATAGAGTTGTTTTTGTTTACCAAGTTATCGAATCGGTGTTTTTTGCGTGGTTAATTTATTGTCCGTTGACACGTTTACCAATTTTAATGTGCACTTTATTTTTCTGCTATCATTCACAGTTTATTTCTGAAGATCGTTCAATTCTATTTCTTCTTAATTCGTTTATAATGAACATTGTTTAGGGCTCACATCCTGCCTAGCGGTATGAACTTACAAAATGGCCTTGTTGGCAAGCATTTCAAAATGAACTCCTCAAACATACAAAAAATTAACAATAAGACGTCCTATAGAAAATTTCTGCAATGAATTTTATTAATGAAAATAAATGCGCTGTTTACGTTGCTCATGGATAATTGTAGCGTGTGGAAAATAGGGCAATAGAACCGCCATTTATCGTCTCAGTGGTTTGCTCAGCTGTCTTTGAATAGTCTAGGGTGAGCCACTCAAAGGTCGGTACACAAATAATGACATCATGTCTATATACGTAGGTGACCTCATTCTTGGTACTGTCTTAGGGTACAATTGCGAGGTAAACAAAGAAAGAGTTTAATGCATGTTTACGGTTAGGTCAGGGAAGGGCAAACCGCTAATAAACAGAGAACAATATCTCCGGCCGCGGAACTGCTTTGATTCAAGACTATCAAAAGTCTGTAGTGTCTTTGTGCTGTTCAGCGCGCTTGTCATTCCATTAACAGAGTTGTGTAGCTCCGCCCTTATTATGTCAAAGTCCCGTAGATGTTTTGGTTCCTACGTGCGGCGGGCCAATTTAGTAAATCTGTTTGCAAAGTTTCATAGTCCGGAGAACTCATTTGTATTTTGTAGGAAAAATCGATGCCGTTAAGTGCACAGAAACTCCAAACTGATGATAATGGAATAATAACAAGACTGTTTATCGTGAATTTACACTATGACGCAGTTCAAAATCTAACTGTGGTGCGTCGCTATCAAGTAAACATGGCGACGACGCCGCCGTTCTCATTGCTTTGCCATATATCAACATAGAGACGTGTGTATTCTTAATAGAGTACTATACATACATACACCTTACCTTGATTCCGCATTAACTTTGGCGATGTATCTGGCAAACCGGCCAGTTATGTGCAGCATTTAACTCGCTTAGTTGACCATCTAACGGCAACTTAACAGTATACGAAACAGTGTCAAGGCTTTCGACTGCTAATATTGAGTATGACGTCAATCTAATTCCAGGTATACCCTTTCTGTGTAGTGCCAATCATCGACCAGAATCAAACGAACACCCTGTATGTGTCATCATACACGGAAATGAAATGCAATGCTATGATTCAGAATATCTGAAGTGGTAGGCTGACAATTCGTTCCATATTATGGATTCTGCAATGGACGACGATAAGCGAACCAAACGGGTATATTTTAGGTCAACTTGGTTGATCGTTACTGTGGAAGTTAATAATTAAAGGGACAAAGTCGGCCATTTTTCATAAATTTTGTTTTTATACGAGACATTATTTATATTGATTGACATGTTGATACTGAATAAATGGGTGACCATGCATATATTTGATCCCGATCCCGAATTTAGACACGATACATGAAACCAACACGAGAAAGAATAAACGGTCATGACCATTAATTCTATCTATTCTATAGTTTAATTTAATTTGTCTAAAACCGGGGCTGAATATATGCATTGTCACCCATTCATTTATCTTTCAACATGTCAAACAGTATAAATAGTGTCTCGTATCAAACAAAATTCAAGAAAAATGGCCGACTTTTTCCCATTAACTTGTCAAACGGTAGAAAAATTTACTACAATAACCATGCTAAACAGAAAAACCTATTAATATGACACAAGTGACAATCAGAAGTTTCCTCAAATTTATTTTTCTTTTAAAGGTTAATGCATAAGGTCGGCGCAAATACATTTTTAAAAATGTTATTTCCCATAAACACCAGTTGAACATATTCGATGTTAAACGATAACTATTTTTGATTCGCAAATAACACGACAAAGGCCTGGAAAATTCCCACTGTATACTTTTTCTCAGAGCTCAAACAATGAACCGTCACGTGGTTCTTCTTTATTTAAGATGGCTTTTCGTTGAAACAAATATTTAGTTGTTTCGTGATATAATCAATATAACAATTTTCTGCCAAAAATCCACCGTCTCTCACAAATACAACTCGCCCTGTCTTTTACCATTTTAAAAATTGCCATCGGTCTTACGCACAAGTCACTCGTCGGATATATGTGGACGAATAGGCAGAGGATCAAAACGTTAACGGCGGAAATATTTTCAAAGCATTGTTCGCAGGCAACTTTATTGAGATGCAGATGTTTAGCGAAGCAGCCATTGATATGATTGTAATACTGATAGAGTGAAACTACTGCAGCATATGTAAAAGACTACTCTACAAAGTGTAGGTACAGATTTTTACTTCTGAAAAATAAAAAACACCGTAAAAAGATCATTATTTCTCGAGTTTTGTCCAACCATTCCGTACTATGTACTCTATATTTAACATATGTTTATCCTTTTGAAAAGTATTTCCGGTGAAAGCTCCGTATGATATCATAAGTCAGTTGGAGGTCATAGGTCAAAAGGTTCAGTGCATCATTAAATACAAAATACCAGTAGACTTTTCAAGGCACTTTCCTGAAGAAGTCTGATATTCTTGGCATTTTGAATATTATTTTGTATGCTTTATCAAAGAAGCATTTTGTAGCTAATTTAAATGGTGTATAAAACTGTATCTTGTATGTCTATATTTCGTTAAATGAGGATACATGTATATAAGAATGTCCTTGTCTTAACTTATTCCCATTGTATCGAATATGAAGTATTGAATATCTGGGTAAATATTCGAATATTTTATCAAAGACACAGATATCGGCTAAAACACATGTTGTTCACGTCGGGAATGTTCCGAGTTTGGTCGATTTGATTCCGGCCTGCCAGTGGATTCATTCACCAACGCGTCACAGTGGCATCAATGTCCACTATCGTAACGATGGTTTCATCCATGGAATGGCGATTCATAGATATCGACATCATTCCGCTATAGGTTAGGTAGTCGCTCTTACGCCCTCAGGCTCAGGCCGGAATCCATACCTGTCGCCATGACGATGGTTGCCCCGGTGATAGAGGATGCGTCGTCCGAGCAGAGAAATGATACTGTCCCCGCACATTCCTGTGATTCGCCAAATCTGCGTTTAAAGTAAAAATTCGTTTTACAGCTTACTGTGATTTACGCATGAAAATGACGAGGAACACTTTTAGCTTCTAAGGGAGCGTTCAGTTACTACGACAGGAGGTGGGCCTGCAAATTCTTCTTGTGCATCAGTCCAAATGAATGACTCTCTCCCATAGCCCCTCCCCCCAATTGTTGATCCCCCTTTTTAAGATGCATGGAAAATTCATGACATTCATATTGCTTGAGTAAGTATTGATCCAAAAACGGTAAGATCTCTTATGCACTGTATGCTGTGTCTTGGAAGCTTTCAAAAGTTGTTCATCACTTGTGCTGCTGTCAGTTTCATAGATTACATCATCATCGTCTTGCCCGGCTAAAACCTCTGATATGTCACTGCACCGTAATGCTACCTGACGGAAACTTTACTATACAGTCCATACACATATTTATATATTTCTTCCTTATTGCTAATAAACATTAATAACAAAGTCGTTTTCATTTATATTCCAGCCTTTGTGTTTATTTACTAAGATAAATTTTGTATATCTTTCCTCAAAACTGGTCAGATGTCAACAACACAAAGGGAACCATTCAATGTATGCCAGGTTTCAGTTTAACATAAGCTTGCACCTGATCATAGCCTTGCCTCAGCCAAAGGCTGATGGGAAATGTTCATTTGCCCTCAGCGAGCTCAATTTAGAGGAAGACAAGCAAAGAGTTGCCGAGGAAAGATGTTCGTGTGACAGTTAATACAAGTATACTTTTATTCAGTCGATAGTGAAACGATTTGAGAGAATGAAATCGTACAGAGAATAATTTTTATTGCCCGGAATATTTTTGTACACTGTACTGCTTTTTGACGGGATGAAAATCGAAGTCAGCCCCTCTGTGTTTTTTGAAAAATACAAGACCCCTTTGCAGTTTTCAAATTTAAGGTGATCCCCCGGCCGGGATTTTGCCAGCCTACCCCGGCCTCAATAACTGAACAATACTGTGGCAGTCTCTGCAGCACCTCAGACCTACTGGCAAAATGACTTGGACTCTGAACTCTGCTCGTTGGGAACCGCGATGCGTCAACAGAATCAGGCAGAAATCAAACGGGTACCGCTAGAGGGCGTCAACAGACACGTTAAATTGCTTGATTCGCGTTGTGTTGTCCGGCCCCGTTCTAGTCAATGAACTACATAATATTGATTGGTTAAATTTTAATACAGGCGTAATACCATGGAGGAAGCATAGGAACTTAAGGGAAAATGTGAAAAGGCAAATAAAACAATATTTTCCCAACCATTTACCCAAAACACAGCTGGTTACAACTTGTCATGCAAAAATTTCAGAATGGTTTTCACACGATGTGGCAATTTCAACTGTAAGTCAGATTTTGTGAAATGCGAGAATTTGATGTCTGGTTCAGCACATATTGTATAACTTGTCGAATTTGTCAAAGTTTCGTCGGAACGATCGTATTTGAGGTAAAAAATGGCATTTTTTCTCGTCAGTACCGAAATTCTATGGCACTGTGAGATGTCACATGGTGCATGCGGCGATGGGATGACGCGATTGGAACTTAGCTGGACTCTCTGCGTGACCCACATATCCAAGTTTGGAAGTGTGGAAATCCGACGACAATAGTTGAAAAGAAGACGAGAGCAGTTACAGTAGCTGAGTATCAGAATTACATCGTTTCCGTTGGTTAACCTTGACACACTGACGCACGATAAGAGAGAGAGAGAGAGAGAGAGAGAGAGAGAGAGAGAGAGAGAGAGAGAGGGGGGGGGGAGGAGCTAACCCATGAACGTAAAGAGCTTCCTTTGTTTGGCGTGTTGTAAATATCGATTACCCATAAGTATGACCTTTTTATCATTAATGAAACTGACAAAGATGATCCTTATGACAGCAATATGTTTGAGTTCTTCTGTGACGGACGAGGTCAGAGATTAGCTAACTCTCAGTAGTAATTTTAAAGTTTAGCGGCTACTGTACAGATATAAGAGCACTTTCATCGCAGCTGTACCAGTTCTAAGAATACTAAAATCGCTCCTTGGCAACCACAGTCTGCGAGTTGGCTCATCATCTATGCGGTACAAACATTTTAAGCTCTTAATTTGCGATGAAAACAAAATCAACCACAGATACCTCAGGTAGTTCGCGCCTCGAAAACGGAAGACTAAACTTTTTTTTCTCAAAACAAAAATGAACTTTCAAACGTTCGGTTCGTTTAAAATATGGAATAAAAACTTGAAAATCAAGGGTCACTGTGCAAAATTTTGTACAAGAAAAACAAATTACCAAATTTTACTGACTCTTAAAATTCAAAATGGCCGCCATGCATGGAGCAAGTAAAATTCCCGACTTTCACAAAACTATGGCGATAAAACTTAAGCTCTATAAGCTCCAAATGATGAGGCCCCCACCCCAAGTGATAAGTCAAACGAAAATTTGAGAAGTTTGAGAGTCCGAATAACTGTCCTTAAGCCGCATTCTACCTTATACGGTAAAAAATCGTGCGGTTTTCCAAGTAAGATTAATGTACACCTTATGTACACTTTTACTCACAGTCTTGGTTGAGCCATTCCTGTCTTCTTGTGTGTGAGAAAATCATTTTCAGTCATCTGGAAAGGTCAAAAGAAAAAAAAATGCTGCTGATAAGTGTTTTAAAAGATAGATCACAGGTTCAGATTTCAGGCGTATCGATTTTGTTCGTTGTCGATCATCCATTTGATAAATTGGAAATGATAAATGAAATCCATTTTAATTTCATATTAACGGGATCAGAATAACAAATTGTCTCTGTGGGGAAAAGTGACTTGAAGAATGATTACTTACGATATTCCCGCATTCAGTTTTGACGAGTTCAGCGGCGACGCAGTTGATACGTACATTCCTCTCGGAGCATTGACGGACAAGTGTCTTCGTCAGGCCAACCAGTGATGTCTTTGATACACCATACGTTTCCAGTTGCTGAAAGAATATAATGACAAGTGGTTTCCATGAGTTGCTTTGACGATTCTTCATGAGAAGAAGTACGTATCTTAAAGTTTGTTCATGTTGAAAGTAGATTCCCTTTTATATCGTTTGTGAGCGCCGCAGTATGGTGCTGCTGAATTATCAATTAACGAGAAAACAACTTAAAGCGATCAAACAAACACAAGTGAGGTAGTCTGGTCCCACTGCCCCACTTCTATCGCTGCCTTCGCAACTCTATGTTCAGGAATATTTTCGTGAGCAGCGGAGCCAGCGGCGGTAGAAATAGGACAGGGGACCAGATGCAAGGTAAACTGCTGCAACCGTGCTGTGTGTGTAAATCTATTCGATTGTACTGACTCAGAATCTTTCTCCGTCACTGTGTCTCTCAACACGTTAACACTTCGTTTTGAAAAGACCCCGAGGAAATATCTCCACCATCATTAGTGAACAAACCAGTTTTTATGACAATAAAATGTTTCGAAGGAAGGAATCGGTACTTACCTGGAAAGGGACCAGTGCTGAATTCGATGTTATGAACACAATCGAACCTCCTCTGTGAATAGAACAACCAAATTCACAATATAACTCTAATTCCTCATTTATCATTGGTATTTCCTTGGTAGCATCAGGTATTCTCAGAGTGAAGTAACATTACAGTATGCACACGATACTCAAGTTAATATTTCCCGTCTTGTCTCGTATTTCAATTCAGTTATCAGTTCAAATACTTTACTGTCCAAAAATACATGTGGAACTTTGCTTTCAGGCTTATCAAATTCATATTAAAATATTACAAATGGCAAGAGCGTTCGATAAAAAGGGGCGCTGTTATGCGGTAAAAAGGTTCAAACCAGACACGCTATAGCAACATAGACACAAAACATTGAAATGCTTGTACACTCTGAGAAGCAACAAAAAACTTACTGGAAGTTTGAAGCAACTACATCTAGTTTGAGTGTAAACTTGAAATTGCTAATAGAAGAAATTACTTTTTGAAGATGTTTTTCTTTGCACAAGCGATTCGATAACGCCTTCTAGCTTCTGGAAGTAACCATGAACAGGATGATCATGTTTCCTTTCTTTCTTTAAGATGTCTTTTATGCATGCACTGAAAGCATTGAGGGCGCTGTTTATCAGATGTTTTACTCACCGCATTGGTTCCATGTATGGCAGCGTTTCTTTCATCAGGAACGATGACCACTGTAAATTGGTGTTGAAAAGCTGTCAATGAGAAGTACAAATGTCCCGGTCAGTCTTAATTCCGGACAGATCTGACATTTATTTCGAAAACACAAGGGTAAAAATATTTTAAAAATGAATTACCTTGTCCGATCTTGACTCTGACATCTGAGAAAGAGGAAATATGAAACAAACAACCAGGTTACGATAGACAGCACGATAACAATATTTCACGTTTGCAATGTGGACGTTGTCAATGTGCCACATTACATTGCAAAAAGGCCATACAGAAAGGAACGTTCAACCGTGTTTTGTTTTGTTTGGTTTTGTTTGATTTTAAGGCAGTCAAAGATACTTCTTGTCTCCTTATTTAATTTCATTTCGGATCAAAAGCTTTCGTATGTCGTCTGGTGGTACATATCGGTCGTCTGGTGGTACATAAAGGTCGTCTGGTGGTACATATAAGTCATACAATGTATGTCATGAAAATACCGTATCAAAACAACCACCGAAATCTGAGTCAGTCAAGAATGAACAACAATAATATACTTCATCTGTCCTTGACCAAATTTATCGGACATGATAAGGATTCAATACAAAGGCGGCGATAAAGAAAGACATACCTCAACGTGGGTGGCGTCATATTGTGGATTCAATGCAGTGTTGGCAACCAATATATCTATGCGCCCATGCTTTTCAGCCGTCTGTTTAAAAAGTAATGACGATTTTACAGTCTTACTTTTATCAATTCATTTAAAAATATCCATGTTCTTTAACTAAATTACTAGGCTATTTACGCACACATATTTCATTTAAAAATATCCATGTTCTTTAACTAAATTACTAGGCTATTTACGCACACATATTTCAAACAGTCATACAAACAATTTTGCATAAATAAATGGTTGACATGATACGAAGCAAATAGTGTGCCCCGTATATCAGCGCCCTCTACGCCTACACGATGACTTTCGCTTGCCTTTCGCCCTGCTGCAACTAAGCTTCATTACATGTGATCAATGTTTTTGAAAATCTCCTGGCAGCATTACGTCGGAATCAAGTAAGTGAAATAACAACATGTAAATGTGATTTTTTTATCAAGGTATTTCTTTTCGTCGCAAATGCTATGTTACAAAATACCAAACCGCTTTGTAGCTGGCTGCATGCCCACCGTTAAGAATGTTAAACTACCGTCAACAAACTGATGTTACGTTATACTCAGTCTATTTATCGGAATACTGCTTAAAAAGGATCAATTGGCACACTTTGCCCGAAGTATAAGGCACGCAAAGTACAGATTTTAATTCTTACCTGTTTCAGTAAATTGCTCCTGTCATCTGAATTTCCCACGTGACACGTCATGCCAGATACATCCAGGTTTTCAGCTGTCAACGATGCCAACGCTTTATCCACGTGATCTTGACGTCGACTACTTATGATCACGTGGGCGCCATCTTCGGCCAATCGCTTCGCAATACTGTATCCTATCCTACAAAATATGAATCAGAAAATTAATCTTATCCGATTATTTTGCAAGTAGGATGAGTTTTTGCCTTTTCGACGGTTATATTTCAAGATAAAGTGATATGTCTCTCACAAGTAAAGGGTGTCAACTTTTTCTCGGACTTAGCTCCGAGAAAGTTTAAATCATTTTCTGTGTGTGACAGTAGGGGAAGAAAACGTAGAAGCGTCGAGAAAATCTCTGAGATGCAGAAGAACCCAACTGTATAGACTTGAAGATAAGGTGACGACACTCTTTTGTGTTACTCGATAAGGATAGAAGTGAAATTTCAACATGAATGCACATAATCTAGCGTATTCTCCTTAAACGTGAGCTTGGCTATAACTCTTGATATTTTCATCATTTTTTGGAAACAAAATTCGCCTTTTCTTTCCCCAGTGGCATTTTCGAACACAAAATGTCACCCTTGAAAATACAGTACAGTATGTACACTCCGCAAAGTCAGTGTTGGGAAATAGATTATTATAGTTATTTTGTGAGTAACAACATTATGTATATACACAGGGGATAGACAAGTTGAATACCAGGTATTTCAACAATTTTTGGGTCGGAACAGAAAACTACCTTATACAGACAGGAACACATCGAAATTGCAGCTAATTGTCCTTTAAGTCTTCAGTTACAGTACACAAAATATTGGCATTGCCTGATATGTGTTGTATGCACCTCAAAAATGATAAACTTAAAGTTTTGCTCAAACCTCCTTTAATGAAATTTTCAACCATTCTCTTACCAAATCACCAATAAAAATCAGGGGTCACCGTGCAAAGTTTGGAACTGGCGAAACAAATTACTCAACATTTTGCGATATTTGAATTTCAAAATGGCCGCCATCCCTGTGTTAACCCTAATGGATAAAAATCAAATTTTGGATTTTCGAAAAGCTAAGACGCTGAAAGTTTTTCTCTCTCCAAGGGCTTTAAAATGAGACCCACAAGTGATAGATCAGAAAAAAATTGTGGAAACTTTAGAGTCCGAATATCTGTCCCCGAGGCGCGTTCTACCTTAATCGCAAAAAATGGGTATTGCATATCATTTGCATAACTTCTTTTAATTTTTCTGCTTCGTCACCGTGACGCAGGGCATTGCGGTTTAGACATCCAGTCAAACAAATCATTAGGAGATAAAACACACAACAACAAAAAAAACAAACATACAAAACGAGTAAAGTTGATAGAAGTGATCAGAGACTGCGCCAACAGTCTGTAACTAGTACACGGTAATGTTATAGATACTACAAGCCTTATCAAACTACTCCACACTAATGATGGCGCTATCTTTAATTCATTAGGTTATCACTCTTCGATTTGATTGGTTTAGCACAGAATTATGCAAAGTCATGGCTTAAGTACACTGACCTTATTCGACAATTCTCTCCATGGCACGATGGCTATGTCATGGATTGTACTTTCCAGAAATTAAACCAAATATCACGTGCAAGTTATATTTTATTTCTGTACAAAGGTATTTAGCAGAAATTCAGAAAACGATTTTCGGTCGGACAGATTACAGATTGTTTTCGGTTCTTGGCATTTGGCAAAAAGTGATAATTTGATGACATTTTTTCCCTTTTTTACCAACCTTTCTGGATTAAGACTTTCAGCAAACGCTATTTTTCAAAGATTAATCCTTTTCAACGTAAACTTATCGTGGTTATAAAGAGAAAGTAAACTTTACAAAGACGTTCTTTCAATTAAGTTAATCTCAGAGATCACTGCAGACAGTGTGTTAAGTACTTGTTTTTGACAAACTATATTGAGAGATGCGCATACGAATGAGAGAAATGTGGCATGAAAGTCTTCAAGTATGGGAAGTTGCATCGTTCTTGGCCAATCAAGAAATTGTTCGTTCGAGGAAAGATTGGAAGACGTTCAGTCTTCATGAAAGAGAAAGACATTGTCGCGCAGGTATGCACACAGTGCGAATGTAATCACATACAGATAAAGACACAAAGTCATGCAGAACAGACACACAGCTATGCACACAGAAAGACAAACACACATGTGTGCACACGTAGAGAACGAAACAGGTATGCACATACGGAGACAGACACAGCTATGCATACCCCACAGAGAAAGGGACACACAAAGGTATGCACACAGACAGACACAAGGGTATGCACACAGAGAGCAGACACACAGCTATGCATCCAGAGACAAAGGTATGCACACGCAGGTATGCACACAGAGACAGGCATGTAGGTACGCATAAGGAGATACAAACAAATCGGGGACGGGAAGATAGATGAAACAATCGAATACTATGATAGACGGATGTGAGTCGTTTTAACGCGTTTTAAAAGTTTCTCAGCGTACTTGCAATTTTTAATTTGTTCTCAACAGTTATGTTTCCAATGTCAATTACAGTTTCTCGGTCTGCTTCCCAAAGGGTGTTGAGATACACACTATTAAGCTTGTCAACTCGGCATGTGTAATGTGTAGACTGCATCTTTGTTGTTCAAAAGTGAATTCTGGTTCAGACTGGAATTCAAACGTAAAGATTAATGGTGCATTTTACACGTACGGACGATATAAAGATGTTTAAATATGTTTCGGGAGAATAAGAACAAGGCACTGTAATTGACATTTAGAACAAAATTACTGAAAACATTCGTCAAAAGTTACAGATACTTGCTCTCTAAGCGTGACAAGATCTTCAGAAATCTGCATTTGCAACGTTTTCGCCTTCTGTAGCGCCCATTTCAGCAAAAAAGGCCGCCTTATTTTTTTACTATGTCATGCATGTTTAATAATGCTCAAATGAAAGTTGCATGATTAACCATTTGAGCGTCAATCATTGTTGCCTGCATAAAATATACGACAGTCATTTTTTCAGACTTTTGACAAAGTTTAGAAAAAAAACTGTAGCCAATGAAATGCAATGTCTATTTGGTCCAAAATTATCAAAACAATTACAGAAAAGTTCATAAAATTGGTAAAGTGTTTGCAATAATGTTTTTTTGGAAAATTACCTCCCAAAGGGTCAAACAAACGTCAACATTCTTCATAAAAATCACAAATTGACCTGAAACATGAATTGAACCTTGAAGCAGAGCCTTACCCACGCGAAGAAGCTGTAACTATGGCAACCTTCCGATCCAATGGTTTTTCAGCAACAGCATCCACGGCGTATGATGACGTCATTTTCGTCAGGGCAGATTGGTGAAATCTGCTTCGATTTCTGCAAAGAGAAATCCAGAATCTGCCGAACCGTGACGTCATTTTCTTCACAATGTTAGGCGCGTCGAAGTGGCTCTGCTCTACACTAGCAACAAACTTATATTGGCCATGTCACGTGATACAATGTACCCACGCCGTCAAGCCTGTTAGAAACTTTAAATTGATGGCAGCAATCAACCTTGTCGACGATATCTCAATCAGATCAGACCCTCGGATTCGTAATCGCTGGTCCGGTCATCAGGATATGCCACCTGACCCAGTTGCGAAGCAATGCAGCAATTCGGGTAAATATCGCGTGAGTTAAGTCACGCGCCAAGAGATGCAACCTCTGAAATTTGGTGTAACGATCAAATGTTAATTGGCAAACTTACAAAAACAATTAGCAAAGTGCTGCTGCACTACATCTGCTCATTAAGAGATATGAAGACAATGGAAATGATTTTTAATCATCTTCTCGGTCAACATACCATGATGATAAACGCGTAAACGGTTCGTTTTAAGTGAGTTGCTTATGCCAGATCTACAGGAAAATAATATTAAAACTTCTAGAGGCAACTGCAAATTTAGGCCAGTGCTTCGTATACCACACGAGAGAGAGAGAGAGAGAGAGAGAGAGAGAGAGAGAGAGAGAGAGAGAGAGAGAGAGAGAGAGAGAGAGAGAGAGAGAGAGAGAGAGAGAGAGAGAGAGAGAGAGAGAGAGACAGAGAGACAGACAGACAGACAGACAGACAGACACACAGACACACAGACACACAAAAAAGAGAGAGACTCGTTTTTGAACCTATTTGTCATTCATAATTTTGTATTCATACAAAACTCAAATTTTTTGCAATTCAGTGATGAAAATTTGGCAATATTACAAGAAAATGCAAGACTTAAACATGCAATTTTGACTATGAAGGGCACTACATTCTCGGTACATGTCTTTAGGCTGGCTTGTTCTCTAACTGTTTTAAGATTCTGTGCTATCTCCATGGTAACCGGTTTGGCGCAGCCTCGTACCTTCCTCGGTATCAAGGTTTGGCGCCTGAACACTTCGGTCTCTGTGTGAAAGTTCATTAATGCTACGGTCGATATTAATCGACGCCCCCACTCTTCAACACCGGATCCTGTTTGCTGTTGTTAATCAGTGCAAGGGTGTACCTGGGCTGATTGTGAGCTGTCTGTGAACTCACCGAGCGATTAGCGTTATCACACACAGGTCGATTCACTAGCGCCGTTCGGTTGGCACCCAATGATAATTCTTTGTGCAATGGGGAATGAAGTCTGCAGAGTTATATCCGCAATGTCAAACTTACAAGTATCGATAAACTAACTAAACAGTGACTTTCTTGTCTATCCTCATCTTTCTGGGATTGAAACACATGCGTGCGCAAGCATTTTTATAAAACTCAACCCTTCTATGACATCATACGATATTCATTGAAGGGGGAATCGTAGAACAGCATGTGTTTTGTAAACCACAGTAGTTTATGGATTGAGTCGTTCAGGGGTTGGATTAAGACTAAAAGGATGTCTTTTTTTGCCCAGTATCGAAAATCGATGTCCTATA
Organism: Ptychodera flava; assembly: GCF_041260155.1. NCBI lineage: Eukaryota > Metazoa > Hemichordata > Enteropneusta > Ptychoderidae > Ptychodera > Ptychodera flava. The sequence goes on along the minus strand of NW_027248356.1, from coordinate 1,674,511 downwards.
CCTTTTAAATTCGCGCTGTCGCCTGATGTCGTTAGGGCGATATCGCTACCGCCAGTGCATTCACATTTATACCTGTACAGGACCATAAACACTTGAAACAGGTACAGAGGAACACGTCACTGCTGACATATCAGGGGCGGCCATTCAGTCAATTGTAGGAAATTGTCGTCACCAGAGGTGTTTTTCTGAAAAAATTTATGCTGTTGTTATTTTTTTGAAACAAATTATTCAATTTTGAATGGAAAGGGGACAGCTGTTCATACATTCTTCCCGCCAACACTTCTAAATTCACCTTATTATTCCAAAGCAGTGAATTTCCACGAAAGTCGGCCCTCCATCCCCTGAAATGGCAACCACTTACGAACAACTTTTTTCACAGAGCGCTCTGTTGACTGCCCCTGACGTATCTTAGAGTGATAAACACAGCCTCTATTTCAGCGTCATTGACAAAAATATTTATCGAGAAAATTACACGATTTCGTATCTTTAAAACATGCCTATCTTGGCTCTCAATTGTTTAAGATATGCTATACTATTGTTGACAAACGAATTCTTGCATGGAATAGAATTCTGTTTCCATTCCTAACGTTGATATTAAAGGGACATACGCTGTAACTTGTGGCAAGATTTTCAATATTCTGCTTCTCTATATCAACCATGGATGTGTCTTAATTTAATCCGTTTGTCATACTGAAATATCGAGTATTCATTTAGTCAACACAGGTTGTCTGTGTGATGTGATAATTGTTTATTGTTTACAAATGAATTCTAGTCCGGAATTGAATACAATTTTCAACAATGACAATGTAGATTATACTCATATAGGTTGTGTTGATATGCTAAATACTTGGCATTAAATTACAGTTTAGGGATTCAATGCAGAAAGTGTAGGGAAACCACAAAACAAAAGTTCTGAAAAAATAGCCAAAAGATACAGCTTATGGTTAAATGGGCTGCATTGACGATTGAAAACAGGTCATGTTGATACAACTTCGTGAGTAGGATTTTTATTTATAGAACACAAAGTAAATACGTGACACTAATACTGGGATCTTTTCTGATTTACCGCTTGTTTGGGCAATTGAAAGCTAGATAGATGACTTTTCACCGTCGCAGTTTTTGCGAAATTCGAGCATGAGTTTACACAGGCCATTTTAAATTTGAAATACAGGTTAGTGTTAGGTAATTTGTTTCTCCAGTGCTGTAAACACGATTGGAACTAATTTGGGAGAATTGGGTGAATTGGTGCCTTATGGCGTAATGTTGCAATATTACAAATTGCTCATACAAACAAGTAAATTTACAGATGAAACCGACATTATTTCACTATCCAATTATCCCAAATTAGTTCCAATCGTGTTTGTACCAAAATTTGTATGGTGACCCCTATTTATAATTCTTGGTTTTGTAAGAGAATAGTTGAAAGTTTTACTTCAGAAAGGTTGAGAAAATGTTTATGTCTTTCACTTTCAGGGCGCATATTACCTCATGAGTATGATGTAATATGTAAATTATTAGCATTGCCGACTCAATGCACGGTATGCAATATGCTATGTTGTCGATGATTATAGTAGAATCCTTGTCCGAATGTGAATAAGTTGTCAACGATAATATTCGCCCCTGGCCTGAAGACGTGTTTGTAGGCAGAAAATTGTGTCAGCTTGCGTTGTTTTCAACTTATTGTGTTGATAAGCTAAGGATTATGCATTTCGACACAACATGGGGAGAAAAACAAATAGGATTAATCGATATTTTGCAAAATAGACTGTGGCAAATACATCAAACGTCAGAATGATGCATAGGAACCTTGAAAGGCTCGGTACTCCAATACTCGGATGTAATCACAGTCATCTGGGCTCGCCCGGGAATACTCTGAACAGTCAAATGATTTGATAATAGAACTCTACTACATTGTTACAAACGCTACGAGTTTCTACACAATGGTGATGGAAGGCCTTGCTAAAAGAGAATGAATGATACCAATCAGGAAAATAGGGTCAATCGTTCTTCATGTACTGTGACATCATCAAGATAAAAAAGTTATGATTTAATAAAAACACTGACGCACACACATTATGTTAACGCTTACTTTATTCAAAAAGAACAAATGCTACTATAACGACCTCTTCAGACATTTCTAATGTCTAATTTCATTACAATAGAAAAGAATTGCGATATTTTTTATGTCGGGTACAGATATTTACATACGAGGCTGAAATTTCCTATGCTGCTTGACATTTTTAGAAAATGTAGGATATGGATGATATTGTTATTTACATATTTTTGTGTTCCGACTGTTTGATCTGTTATCATGCAAGTCGATGACACACATGAATATTTTGTATGGTTTGACAGGACGTACATTTCAGACGTTACAAATTCTTCTTGTTCTCTGCACACTTCAATGCAGAAGTCACCATCAATCGTCACGAGATACTCGGGCTTTCGGATATTTACCGTTCTTCGCTAGACCGCTAGTTGCAGGGGATAGTTTTAGAATAAAAGAAGTTTTCAATGTATCGTTTCCGTGAAATTCGAAAATTTAATTTTCAGAGTAGAGTTGTGGCAGAAATTTGCGATCGTTTTAAATTTAAAAAAAAATCGATCAAGTTTGTTTCTCCCGTACGAACATTTGCTTTTAACAAGACTGGTTTTTAATTCATGTTTACGGGGTAGAATGTTTAAAACATTCTGGTGGAAGGTTATAGCAAAAATTGATGACTTTTGGTCCTGAGGGGCGTATTACTATATAAGGCTTCCATAAAAGACATGACAGTCGATATCCTATTGAGTTCCAGTTGCAAAAAGTATGTAAGAACTTGAACTTGATGTACGCAAGTGTAAGACGTATGTCACTCGCATACCAGACATGGTAACTGTCAAAATTGTGCAAATATCTCATGACAAAAATCCATGAAAACGCGTCTCTGTTAAGTTGTTGTACGGCCCCTGCCTCAAAAATGGTATCTTCCATCACAGTCTGGAGTCCATACCCCCTGCAACGACGATAGTTTCACCGGTGATGAACGACGCGTCATCAGAACACAGAAAAGCTGCAGCGCCTGCACACTCTTGCGGCTTGCCAAACCTGAAACAGAGTAAAAATAAAAACCTTAGAATAAAATTATAACATTTTACGTTGAGTGTCATGGTTTGGTTGAGTTTGCCACACCTTCATGTGATCAAAGGGGAGATAACTTTACAGTCATTGTGGTAATTGTAACTTTAGACTATTTTAGTTGTGTACCTCAAGTGGGATTTTGTTCCACTCTCCAGGGCATGTTGAAAAGCCTAACATTGAGTTTGTCAACGCTATGTTTATATATTTGAGGCGCACTACGAATGTAAGTTTGAATCAGGACTTCATTTTTCAAAGATAACAATGCAGTCTACACATGTACAGGCTTAGTTGACAATCTGTATACAGTATATTTTAACATACTTTGGGAATAGAACAGGGAAGCATCGTTGACATTGACAACAAAATAGGAGGGGAAAATCGTCGAAAGTAACACGTGCTACAAACCTGTGTTCCTGATCGAAGTTCTAGATAAAGGTTCCTCATTTAATCAAGCATTGTTAAGGTTTTGAGATACTGCAACTTACCTGTTCATCGGTATTCTGCTAAGACCAAGATTATGCAAATAATCGTTGTTTATGATCTATGATGAGAGAGATGCAAATTACAAGTAAATAAATAAATAAATAATTAAATAAATAAATAAATAAATAAATAAATAGAAATACCGTGTGCCTCTTACGAATAACGGAAACTTATACCCCAATCACGAGAAGGGAGTTCTGCTCCCAGGAAAAATGACCTAATTTGCAGTTTAATTCGACGATACTGCTGAGCTGTCTTGCGTTTTGGTTGATCTACATCGTGCGTGGGCGAAATATTTCTGTGAACTACGGTTGTCCATGCTCGTTCGTCGCTCTGCATTCACTTTATCAAATTTCCTATGGCAAGAGTTCAGTATATTGAAAAAAGGCAAATAACATGGTAGCAAACTGTTATAATGTTGTAAATAAACTCACTTTCTCAGCGAATTTTGTTTTGAAAAGTCCAGGAGCGAGGCAGTTTACTCGTATATTCTTCTCTGTCAGTTGTGGGACCAGTGCCTTGGTTAAGCCCTGCACTGCCAACTTGGAAACACAGTATGCAGCGAATAACTAAAAAACGAAAACAAAACGTGGTATAATTACTTCGATGAAATAGCTAAACAGGTTACTTTTATATCGTAGTTTTTCCAACCAAAAACTTTATGTATTTTTTTCTGTTTTCAATCATTTCTTTCTGAGGTAAAATATGTAAAATACATCTTACCGGAAAAGGTGCGAATGCAGCGTTGGTGGACACATACAATATCGAACCACCCCTGTACAAAGAGAAACAGCGATTTTGAGATTTATTTATTGTGCCTTTGTCACGCCCCAAGCAGCATCCTTTAAAAACTTTCTCGGAGGCTGTTTTGTCACATTATATATTGTGTCGATGCGAAATGTAAACGAATAGCGAAATGAGCTGTTTCTGCAGGACGCTACAGGCGCCAAGCTAGGCTCGGCCTCTTGAAGCCAGCTGAGGTATTTGCATACTGTAGATCACGGACGACTGACGTCAATTATCCTAATTGGTATGGTCGCGCCTCGAAATAGAAAGATTTAGACTTTTGCTCAGATTTCAACAAGTAAATTTTCAACCATTCTCTTTCAAGATCAACAATAACAATTGGGAGTCAGCGTGCAAACTTGGTACAAGAGAAACCAAGTAGCCAAGATTTACTAATATTTGAAATTCAACGTGGCAAACATCCCTGTGTTACCCCAATGGAAAATACAAAATTCCAGATTGCCACAACACCAAGCCGCTGAAAACCTTATTTACTCCGCAAGCTAAAAGTTGAGCTCCCACAAGTGGTTGGCCAAACTGGTATTTTAAAAGTTTGACAGTCTGAATATCCGTCCACGTCATTCTACCTTAAATCATAAAATAATATGTGCAAGTCAAGGCTCGTGTATTTCTGCAAATATTACATCTGAATTATGCCTCAGCTTTCTGTTTGCATTACTCCTCGGCCACCTTAAAGTGTCTATATGTGATCCACCATAAGAATCTGTAGGCTATTATAGACTTATACTGTGTGCTCACTGTTTCATTTCGCATTTTACATCCGGGCACTCTGATCACGTCACTTACCCTCTGGCCTCCATGTAAGGTACTGTTTCCTTCGTGAGGAAAAACGTGCTGTGGACATTTATATGGAAAATCTGAAGAAAAAAAAGACAGAGAAAAAAAACTTTCCACTCAGGCTAACAATTTTTTTATTTCAACTCGATGTTAACAGTCAAACAGATTCCTGTACCGATGAATTTGGCGTTGATAGGGAAACAGCTAACCGTTTTTTACAGCTTATGGGGGGGGGGGGGGCCTCATTTTAAAGCTCTTGGAGAAAGAAAACTTTCACCGTCTTAGTTTTCCGAAACTTCAAAAAAAATTATTTTTTCCTCATAGAGTTGACACAGGTATGGCGGCCATTTTGAATTTCAATATCACAAAACGTTGGGTAATTTGTTTCGCTAGAATAGTTCCAAACTTTGCACGGTGACCCCCGATTTTTATTGTTGATTTGGTAAGAGAATGGCCGAACGTTTCATTCAGGAAAATTTGAACAAAAGTTGAAGTATTTCACTTTTGAGGGGCATACTACGTTAATAGCCTAGACAGTATGAGTTGTTAACGAAGACTTATCGTGGGATTTATTTGTATTGACGATTCATTTACAGGGAATGAGTGCACAGCGCATGCTCCCGTCACAGCAGTTAGACATACAATATCGGAGTGATTTTGGTGAAATTTCATCTTACCTTTTCCCATTGTGACTCCGTCGTCTGCAAAGTAAAGATGAAAGTTGCAGTCAAAAGTGAAGAACTTCTCTAACATTTATGATAACTGTGTCAACTGTTACGAGTTGCAATTTATGTGATTAACATCAATGACGTAATGTTATATTGTTCTGGCCATGTTATATGTGATGTTATGTTAAGTCATATTCAAGTAGTCTTGTTCTAGTGCTGTAGAAGCTGTATTCGAATGCAGTCTTATGCTGTGGAACACCATGACATATAAAACCTCTACCGTGCAAAGCATTGAGAAAAAAAAGGAGAAAGCCACAACTATCTTTTACCAGTACAATCTGTTGTTAACGCTATTGCAACTAATTTGGGAAAATTGGATTTTCATATTTTGCAAATTACTCAAAAGTGTTTGGTGCCCTATAGCTGAATGTTGCAATATTGCAAATTACTCATAAAAAACAAGTGTGTAACTTAAAAAGAAAAGCAGTTGAGATAACATTTGTAGATGCAATCGACATTAATTCACCATCCAATTATCCCAGATTAGTTCCAATCGAGTTCAATAATGTTAAAAACAGATGAGCTTACATTTGCAGATTAAACCGACGTTACTTCACCGGTGCATTCAATTATCCTAAATTAGTTCAAACCCTGTTAATTGTTGTTTATCACATTGACGTATCGTTCACGTGATTTTTCGTAGATGTATATGGCATGTAACAATAATGATATTCTCAGGGTTTAGAATTTTGCATATCAGGGTGTTTGATGTATTCTATAATGCAGTGGTCAGGTATACTCTCGATAGATGGTATGGAGAATGCAAATACTGGAAATTTTAAGTCATTTTGGTGGATAAAGGGATACAGACGTTGTAAAAATTATTGATGTAGTCAATCAAGGCGTACATACGTCAAGTAAATGTCCGAAGTGTGGGTTTACAGCAGCATTTTGAACCAAAATATCGATACCCCCATGTCGGTCTGCCGTCTGGAGAGAGAGAGAGAGAGAGAGAGAGAGAGAGAGAGAGAGAGAGAGAGAGAGAGAGAGAGAGAGAGAGAGAGAGGAGAGAGAGAGAGAGAGAGACAGAGACAGAGAGACAGAGAGAGAGAGAGAGAGAGAGAGAGATGCTGACAAATATGGCTCACACGAATAAGTTGTCGGTCAAAACCTAGGACAAAGTAATTATGGTTATAAAGGTCTCAAGAAATATGCTGATAATGTTAATTTGTATTATCACATGTCGATTGCTACGATCATTTCAAATGCAAGGAAATGACCAAAACGTAATTTAAATCTCGCCAGGGTTTGCTACTAAACATTTTGGATGCAGCTCGGGTTCATATGTGTGAAACGGGGTCATATTGGTATAATAACCTGTGTTTTGCCCAAGGTCCCTTCGCTAATGCCCTTAGGTTAATAATTAAACTCGCATAATTGTTAACTGTCAATGGCTTGATTTCTTTATCCAATCGTGTTGTGATGCCTTACATTTACGTTAAGTGCAGGATTTCTTAACATTGAAGAATAATTGCCAACAATTTAGGGGCTCTGGTTCAACCGGACTTGCACCTTACTGGTGTCACACGAGTTTTCGCTCGTCTTCTCTGCATAAAAATTGTCGGAATAAACGGAATGACAGAACGGAATCAAGGTGTCACTTCTTCATATGAAATACGACAGAATGAACTGTCTGCATCTTTGTCTAGTTCCAATTAAAAAAAAAACAACACACGAAACGGTAAAAGATAGTTTTCACGTGTCACTATTTCATACAGAGAAATAATTAGAAACAGCATGGAATCCTTGTGTCACATCGCATAAAAAGAAATAACAAATTTGCGCCTATTTTCCATCTACTTTCAACGAAAATAATCAGACTATATGGAAAGAATGATAAATTCCTGCTTTGCCAATTTCGCATAAGAAGAAATAAATGGAAAGAAGTTTGCAGTAACTGAGATACGTGAAGTCACAGTTCATCTAAGGTCATTCAAACGCCTTTTTGTATTTAATAGCATAGGACAAGAGAACTGTTTTCTTTTGTTTGATATGGAACAGTATGGGACCAACTATTTGTTTCCAAATTCGGAATACCAGTGAATGACTCTAGATCTACTTCCACGTATCTCAGTAGGTATCTCAAGGGCATAAGACAACGTGTTGATTGTCCTACTTTAACGACTAATTATCCTCATTAATTATTCGAATACGTAATTTAAGGTTTTTAACGGGAAGAAGATATCATATCGGTTCTTCTGGTCTCAATCCCCACCCATCATGTTCTTTTTAAGTTTAATAATAATCCGGGGGAGTCGCTCATATCAATACCATCTGATATTAATCTACCTGACTATTATCTTGTACGTTCAGATGTAAACGTATAGGAGGGAGATCAAATCACAGATGTTATGGAATAGGCTTTCAAGCAAGTCAGTTCACTTACTGTTTCTAACAGGTTCTTCCTCTCTTCTGGACTCCCTATATGACAGATCATGCCAGACACATCCAGGTTTTCTGATGTTAGTGTCTCCACTGCCCTATCTACGTTTTCTTGTCTTCGGCTGCTAACAACCACGTGTGCACCGTCTTCGGCCAATCTCTTGGCGACGGCTAATCCAATCCTACAAGACACAAGTCAATTCATTGGAAACTTTAATCGCGCCAGGAAGATATTCACGCTGTAAAATTTCATATACAATTCGTGTATAGAAAAGAGTCCCGTGCTTGAGGAAAGGGGAATTGAAAAATGAAGTTTAGATCTTTTCGAACGAACAAAATATGGTTTTTAACAGTACAATGTTAATAGACAGGGATTGATATAATCTCACACACCAAGGACCTGGGATCAGATTTCTCACACGAGGTGGGGATATTTTGTCTCACACTCCCCTGCAGCTCGTGTGAGACAAAATGTTCCCAACGAGTGTGAGAAATCTGATCCCAGGTCCTTGGTGTGAGAGATTCTTTTTCTCACATGACCACAAGATGCGTTAAATTCACACTGGAAACTTTGAATGATTAACTGTATCAGCGACTATCCTACTTCTTGGCCACCTAGACGCAAACTCCATGGCGAGTTCAACTGCAAATACTTCAACTTCTGCTACGAACGAAATATCCCAAAATGGCTGTATGTTCCAAGTGGACTATGATTACCAGTTATCCGGAAAATTCGGCCGTCTTTTGTGAGTCTGTCATCAACGACGTTCAACATTATCCTAAATCTTGACTACGCTGTCATCTGCCACTGCACTCTGACCTACTTACTTTGTAGTTCCAGTCCGTGAGTTACTCATCGTGCCATTGGATAATATTTTACACGTTTAACGAAAGAATGTTTATCATCCAATCATAGCTCGTGTAATATATGCTGCAGAGTACGTGGGATCGATTCTGAGAGTGCGGGATCGATTTTTCCCACACCGTCGATCCCAACTCCCAGTGGCCAGGATTGTGAAAAATTACACATTTCCCGATACGTTTGGAGTCGATATACTGAGTTTCAATTGACGTCGAAAAAGGAAGTAGCTAGATTATATCCAGTGAACTTGAAAGTCGACAGAAACTCGGGAATGTTTTGTAAACACCCGGCATGCCGTCTTTGTCAACTCGCATCCCTCAAATAGGAAGCAAAACCCCCATTTTAGTCGATAATTTTTTCATCATAGCAACTCGTGTTCGGAGTGTCGCGGAGTTTCAGGGCACTCAAACAAGCTGTCGGTACGATAAAAAAAGATTTTCGCCAACAGGTTCTTAGATGACGAACAGTATTCTCCCAAAACATGCTGTATTTTTTTTCAACCAATCACTTCCTAGCTTACGATGCAGCGTCTCTCAGGTGACCTTGCCCTGTAGTATATATATTACAGCCACACATGGGACTTTGTGCCCGAGGGTACATGTAGGTGATCATTTGCCCGATGTAGGTCGGGCAAATGGTCTGCTGCCTCGAGGGTACATAGGTCCTTATTTGGGCTATAATATTGTCATTACATGCCTCTCTTACTTACATACAAACGACAATCATATCCTTAATACCATATTAAATGAGAACATCCGTTGAAAAAATAGACGATTTTCATTATTGAACGGAGCTGTTGTGCTGTTTCTCGATTTTTTTTGCACAATTATGTATTAAAAAACAGTATTTCCTATGTAAGACATGTAATTTGATCATTTTTTAATCCTGAAGTTTTCAAGTTGAAACCGGTTCACTTTCCATCAAAAAAGACTACGTCACTGTTGCCCGAGACTTCATCAACAAGTTAAAATCGAATCCTATGCAGCGAGTGAAAACATCCACCAAGCTCCCATTTGAATCCGGGCCTTGGTGTTTATGCAGCCAATCAGCTTATGCCACACATCAGAACAACGTAATATATAACTTTGTCCCAACACTCAAACCAAGCTCAGGTGTAATAATGTGGGTTTTTTTTCCATTGTAGCTGAAAGCGTTATGCAAGTCTTTTGTAATGGACTTGTTATATGTCTAGTCAATTAATTTTTAAAGAAATTGTGTTCGTTTGATCATCGAAAATGCACGTAAAATTAAAAAATGGCGTTTTGCTTACCCGTCGGTAGATCCCGTTACCACGGCGACTTTGCCGTCCAGTTTTCTGGCCGATACTTTCGATGATGACGTCATTTGCATCACACCGACCGGAAGAAATCTACTTTGGTTTCTACACAGAGAAACCAGACACCTGTTAAGTACAGACATGGTTGTGTTCACTTTATTAAACTGACTGTATTGATTGGTTGTTAGCCTCCAAAGACCGTCATTTTATACATTGCAGGTCACGTGATACAAACTCCCGTGTCACCGTGTTCTGTCGTTGATGCCTAGTCATGCTAGGTTCAGAAGATCGTTATCAGACAAACCGACTACAAGGAGCGCTTTCTGAAGTATGATTTATTTTGGCAACTTTAAGGTAATTTGTGCACCTGACCCATGCCTCGGTTACAGTACAGACGCTCAACGTTATCTCCGAGTTTAACAACCACGTGAGTTAAGTCACACGCTTCGATCACTGTTATCTATTCGGTACAAGGGTATGTCCGAAAACAGCTTGTTAAAATTACAAAGCATTAGTAAGATCAATGGACCGTAGTTCATGTGATGGTACCAGAACGAGACAGATGTAGTTATCGGCCTTTCTGTAACGAATTCAAAAGAACTGTATCAAAGGTGTCATTATGGTGACATTTAGAGAATTCAAAAATCATTAGGGGGGTGGGGGCGGGGGGTTACAAACTTGGATTATGTTTGAGTAGTTTCAAATCGTCATCCTGATTCTGACCGGATTAACAATTATTTCTGCAGCGTTCTGCAGTTCTAATTTGGACTCTGTGAAGTGCGAACTGAGGGTCCCAATGGTTTTGGTTGTCACCGAGACCACCGCATGCACACCGAGGTGATTTAACCAATGCACGAAAGAGGTTTTGGAAAGTGAATGAGATCGGCCAGCTTTAATTGTAATTGACAATGTCTATAAATGCGGTAAAATGAGGGATGACATCTTATTTCAACGTTTTCAAATGTAAAGATTTCGAGATATTTGAAATATAGTAGGATCCATTATCGAGGCAGGGATGTATCCTGCCCCAAAGTTGCCATGTACACGTACATCCCTGCGTCGTTTAGCTAATACAGCTGTATGGGCTGTGAGAACCTACTTGGAATCAACATTTAACCTACTTGGAACCAACATTTCTCTATGCTAATTTCAGTTGATACACTATGCCAATGCCTTGTTTTGACGAAACACATAGTCTTCAAATTTAGATTAGCAGAGAGGTGCAGAAATAATCGCGTATTTGGGTCAGATTTGGAGGACAATTTTATTATACCACCGTTACAATTCCAGGTTACAGGGCTTTTTGATTTGTTTGACAAAGCTAGATAAGTACGTGTATCTCGTTGTGTGTTACCAGCAAATGAATCAAGAATTAGACTTTGTAATTTGAACAAGTTTATCGACTAGATAACAGTGATCGCAGCGTGTGACTTAACTCACATGGTTATTAAACTCGGAGATAACGCTGAGTGGCTGTACTGTAACCGGGGCATGGGTCAGATGCACAAATTGCCTTAATGTTGCCACAATACATTGTACTTCAGAATGTGTGCCTTGTGGTTGGTCTGTCTGATAATGATCTTCTGAACCTGGCAGGATCAGAATTAACGACAGAGGCACATGTCACGGGAGTTAATATCACGTGACCTGTGACGTGCAATGTATAAAATGAGGCCCTTGGAGGGTGACAATCAGTCAATGTAGTAACTTTAACATTGCGGACACAACCACAAAAACCAAAGTAGATTTCTTCCAGATTGCATGATGAAAATGACGTCATCATCGAACGAAGTAGTCAGAGAGGCAAAGTCGCCATGGTAACCGTATCCATCGACAGGTAAGGGGCACTTCTTTAAATTTCACGTTTTCATTTATTTTAACTGATTAAACTAAAATAATGTCCATATTACTCAAAATGACCTTACACAGACAAAAAAAATGAAAAGTCTGCAGTGTTGTAGAAGAAAGAGAATGTTGCACGGAGCCATTAATTGTCCAGAAAGATGCGATTTTCGATAAGCAATCACAGAAAGCAACTCCTGTTCAAATCAATAGGCATGAAACAATAATTCTAACGGTATGTGTGCATCACACTTCTGCTGTTGTGAAAAACACTGCATTATCACATACGAACTGGGACTAAGTATTGGAGCGGAGGTATACTTTACAAAGGTGTAACAAGAACAATCAAGGGCTGCTATAGGCAAAGGACCCGGATTTAAAATATCATGGGAGGTTGACGGATATTTTCTGTGTTCTAAACAAGTTCGTAAAAGGCAAGATATCTTGAGAGACGCTCCATCGTAAGCTTGATGGAATCGATCGTTATGGACAAAAACTATCACAGTTGGAGGGAATGCAATAGAAGAAGCAGGTGATTGATATTTCCCAACCGCTGATAACCCGCTTGCCAACGCATCTTTACTGCAACAGCTTTGTTAGCTGCCCCCTGACTTTCATCAACATTCCGAACACGAATTGTCAGCAACAATCGGTAGTACGGAAGGCTTAATAATATTTATTTCTGTAAAGCGCATTACACATACGTCTAGGTGCGCTTTACACATTTAAAATTGATAAAATACCAGCAAAGCACGACAAACTAAAATGTAAAAACAATCAAATTAGGCTAAAAACGTAAATGGTTAAAAATGATGAAAATTTCTGCAGAGTAAAAACAGTCAAACTACAAAAAAAAATATTAAAATTCTACAGAGTAAGTACCAGAAAACGTTAAAATAAAACAAGCATCAGCGGTTACGGTAAAATGGTGACCCTCCAAAACATTAGTAATAGTGCTTTACAAAAAGGTGAGTCTTTAAAACGCGCTTAAAACAGTCAACGGAGCTGGCATTACGAATATCAGGAGGCAATGAGTTCCATAGAGAAGGTGCGCAGACAGAGAAAGCTCTCTGCCCATATGCCTTGTTGAACATTCCACGCGGTGGCACTACGCGTAACGAATTACTCGATCTGAGATCTCTGGTAGGGGTGTATATCAGACTCAATCAGACCCATGAGATAAAGTGGAGCAACACGATGAACTATTTTAAAGGTTGTCAACAAGATTTTGAATTTGATTCTAACTTCTACAGGCAGCCGGTGTAGATCAATGAAAACAGGTGTGATATTATAGAAATAACGGGCGATGCGCTGACCATCACGTTTATTTGTGGGCAAGGGCGAGAGGAAAGCCAAAAATTAACGGGCGAGGCTTGCCGAGCCCGTTAATTTGGCTTTCCTCGAGCCCGCGCCCACAAATAAAGTTAATGGTCACAGTGGAGTCTGTTATTTCCATTATATTATCAGCGAACCCAAGAAAACCGTCAAAATTTCCGAAAATTTCAGGAGCAAACGACAACTGGGCCCCAGAAACTGAGCAATAATTTGTGGTCAGTCACGTGGTTCAGCTCGACCAATCAAAATGCGACGGGCAGGGCATGGTAATATAATATCAAATTTCGAGTACGCGAGACAAGGCCAGCTGCAGCATTCTGAAGTGATTGAAGGCGTCCGAGCTGAAATTTCGCGTTCTATTTTAGAGACGTGCCTTGATAAACGGAGCATGTCAGGTGTTCAACAGCAACATATTTTCATCTTTTCGCCTACTCTTAGTGTGACCCGGGTGCTTTTGTTTCCATGTCAATCCAAATGTAGAGTATTATCGGTTATATTAATTTGTGTAAACTCACGTCTCTTAACATAATACTTTTGAAAACTTGAGCTTCTATTTTGTACATTTCGTCCATCAAAGCTCTTAAGAACTGTTTAAAGCATAACTTTATCATTTCCTTTGTTTGAACAATGTACTTCATGGGTACCTCTGTTTGGTAACTATGAATTACTGTTCGTTATGATTTTATAATACAGCCCGTCTTGGCAATCATCATTTGTTCCTAATTATAAAAAGATTTCAAATTTGTTAAATCTATGCGATTATAATTTTTATAAGTACGTCTATTCCAAAACATTCAGTCTGAAAATTGCCTCCCATTATTGCTTTCGGCCAACCAAAAATTGGCAGGCGAAATATGGCAAATTCCAGTATTGGTTGAAATAACCATGTACATTAAAATTGGACCAAACTTCGATCTCGACTATGCTTAACTTGCGCTGTATTCATAAATTAAAAACAAAACGTTCAGCCCGTATCTTTATCGGCCAAGCTTATACTAACAAATGCAAAATGAGAATATCGACTTTGATAAAATGTTAAATTGACCTTGGTTTTCCTGAGAACGAACAGCAGCATCAATGACGAAAACTCTAGTTGTGCAAATATTAACAATAAATTGAAATTAGAATTTCGTAATTGGCTCTGCGAGATTTAAAATTTCGAAGCCTCCATTTTTTACGGGCTGGAAGTAATGTGAATTGAGTTTTACTACACGGTTCTGGAGAGAACTAAATTTTGCACAAGACGGTTTGACCGAGGAGTCATGTTTTACACAAGATTAGCTTGGCAATAATATTAAACAAAATGAACATGACATCACATAAATAAAACGAGCTGAGAAAGCACAAAAATCTACGTACAATACAAATAGGATTCTACCAACAACAGTGTTGTCATTTACATTTCTAATTATGACAGTTTGACTTTACAATTAATCATTTGATTTTGAGTGTTCACTTTTAGTATCAAGTTCCCTACCAGTGTCATAACGATTGAATATACCGCTGTTCTTGTTCGTTTCAAACTGTAATTCTATTCGCAGAATGAAACTGCCGCAGTTGTATAAACCGCTGTAGGTTTTTTTTTCATATTACGAAAATCTATGACAGATATACTATACGTAGATGTCTACTTGTGTCAAAAAATTTCTTCGTCGTGATATATTGCAATACAGACATTGTAAAATGCTAGGGTTGTACTAATATCGTATCTTTTCAAACTACATACATTGATATACAATGGTTGTGTATTCGTTTCCTTCAATATTGTTATCACAGTTCAAAAAGGAAATACTCCTCCCCAAATCAATCTTTTGTAATGTCTGAACCCCCCCCCCCCTGGCCGAGTCGTGTTGTGAAACTAAACACCCCTGATTTCCACCGACCCAGCGTAAAAGCGGGGGCTCCCTAAACTGGAATTACGTTGGGCAAATTTCTTATTTCTAATTTCAATTACTGCTAACATAGAGACTAATTGACTTGTCTTCGTTAAAGTTGTTATGCGTATCAAGAAATATCAACACCTTACCTGCGTGTGGCATTTTACCAATTTCCTAACTTTTACTTCTATTTTATTTATTGCTTAAAAATATGATAGTTGGTCAAATTTTACTGTAAAATGTCATATGGACAGATGAAAAAAAGAAATTTGCCAATATTTTGAGTGCCAATCTTTGACTTTGAAGGTAAAAAAAAATGGTTGGCCGAAAAATTTCACGGATTATTTCTTAAATATTCATTCCTCAACAAATATTCTCCCAAATATCGAAAAACTTGTGATTCGGCTGGTTTTGAGTCACGTGACAAATTCAAATTACCTGATTAAAGATGCATTGACAACTTTCCTCGACAGTTTTTAAAGCTACATTCTTTTGAATTCGGCAAATTCAAAATCAGAGCATGTAAAATAATGTAAAATACATGAATAAATAAATTTAGAATATGAAAATCTAAAATAAGATTATAACAAAAATTAGAAATTTTAAAATGGAAACTTTGAGATGCAGAAATTTGGATACAGTAATGAAAGATCTGAAATGAAATATTGGAAGACATGAAATCTGAAACAGACAATTTAAAAATAAAAAAAAATAGAAGTTAGAAATTACATTTTGAAATTCTTGAAAGCTAGTTAGGATGCACGAAGCATAAACACAAACTAGGGAATTTTAGCGTAATACTTGGAAGACAACAAAATTTATATTCGATAAGAAACGATGAAATTATTCCGTTGAAAGTACATCCAACGTAACAGCTGCAATAAGGGGGCTGTGAAATGGCGGTCGGTACTCCAGTGCGAAATGTAACTGTGTCATCAGCTTGCCAAGGAATGCCCTTGTAAGTTGAATGATCTGATGAATAAACTTTTGTATTACTATAATTGTGTCATTGTACAGTAAATTTCAGATATGACATTATTGTCACGCAACCTGACATATCTCGTAAAATAGAATCAAGGGGAGGTGATCCGATGATAAACGCTTCTTACTTTGCTTTCATGACGGCTAAGTGGACATTTGTGTATTTTTATCCATTGATAAGATGGAAGGCACTCAGAGGACAAAGATGATTGATGAAATGATGAAAACTGAACCGGTCCGCTACTTCTCAGGTACACCAACAAGTTTAAACGAAAGAAATGAAAAACCACAAAACCGCACCAAAATTATGCAAATGCTAACTTTATTCAAGCTGAAAATGGTACTCTATGGGCGTTAAAAACAAATCCTATGATAAGTATTTAATTTGAAACTCTGTACACAGTTGTCAATATGTTTGGTTGCCTTACATTTAACACTAAACCATTTCTCACCAAAACTACCTTGTACCAAAACCTCTTCGGCCAAGAAGTCATGTCGCCTGGAAAACAAAACCATTTCGCCACAAGACAAGGCCAATTAGCACGCCAAACCGTCGCCAACCGGTAAAGCTGAAAATAACCAACCACTGCCATCTACGTTTTAATCACCTTTCTATTGTCTTGAAAGTGTACACATTTCGAGAGAACGAAATCGCGCAATTCTGCGGAAAGCACCCGTCGGAGTTGTAGCTTTAAGTAGATTGCGTTTTTCTTTTCTCTAATTCTACTATTTTGTTGTTTTGTGCAAGGATAATTGGTTCGTGATGGCCAAAATTCCAGGACACAGTAATGCCTGCAAGTTGCAAGTAAAAACGACACTGTGGTACATCTTGGTTTTACAATGAGTGCGTAGTATAAAGACGGTAACATACTTGAGCAAAGCGGTTTTAATACGAGGTGGTACATAAGGCGAAGTGGCGTGGGGCGACGAGGTTTTGGTACGAAATAGTTTTGAGACGAAACTGTGTGAGGTGACCAGTTGGTTTTGGTGCAAAGTGTCTGAACCCCATTTGGATGAATGGGTAGGGTTATTTATAGAAGGGGGTCAAAGCTCCCATCTCTTGTTATTTTTAGAAATT
The DNA here is from genome assembly GCF_041260155.1 of Ptychodera flava. Lineage (NCBI taxonomy): Eukaryota > Metazoa > Hemichordata > Enteropneusta > Ptychoderidae > Ptychodera > Ptychodera flava. Next base: position 1,656,962 of record NW_027248356.1, on the reverse strand, counting down.
CCGAATGTGACAAGTGGTTGACATTATTTCAACCAGGCGTATTCGTGTATCGACTATTTGAACTTTGGTCCTACTACCAGATAACACACTGCAATATTTTGTACAGCGTGGTGCAAAGTATACATCAGCAGTTAAAATTCCTTTTGTCTGTTCACATTTTAGAATGAGCCTCGGGAAAAGAAAATTTGACTCTTTAAATATTTACAATAGTTTAATTTGCCGGCTAACTAATTTTGATGACTATTCTTAGGCTATTATAGTACTACTTAAACTTGTACAGAGGACCTTACTTTTATCATTATTATTTATTGAGGACAATGGCTCGAACCCAAAACATACGGCATCCTGTCACCTAGCAGAGAAGCAACAGACAGAACCGCTCGGCCAAATCCCCACTCTCAAAAAGAGTTGTTCAAAAATGTCGCAGACTTTCAGCTTCGAGGCACTTCCTATCTTAAAGAAGTGCCAATATGAAAGCCGACGAATTATCTAATACCGTCCATTCTTCATTATATACCCCAGAACTCTGAAATTTAAGTGTCTTACCCTCTTGCCTCCATATAAGGTACAGTTTCCTTCGTAAGGAAAAATGTACTATGAACATTCACGTGAAAAATCTGAAAATGATCCAAATAACCCTTTTAATTATGCAAACGTATAATTTTACCATGGGGCAATAACAAGAATTGGTTATCAATGAGGCAGACGTGAACAGTCAAACTTTGATAGTGAAATTGCAAATTTAAACATCATTTTCATATAGTTGACATTAGTTGACAACCCACTATCATCGTGTGTTTAGCATTTTGGTGGGGATTTTATAGCAATATGTACTAGATTACAGCAATAAGGAATCTATCGAAAGAGTGATTCCATGGAAGAAACAACGCGCTGTGGAAGTTCATCTTACCTTTTCCCACTGTGACTCTGTCGTCTGGAAGGAACGGATGAAGGTAGGATTAAAAAATGTACAACTTCAGCAATTTTATTTATTCATTTTATTTTTCTACTCATCCAATGGGCGAACCCAGTTACAGGATGAGGTACACATAACCCACTGCCCTGTGGAGTAATGAGGAGTAAAGTGCCTTGCTCAAGGGCACAACACCGTGCTGGAGTCTCGAACTCACCATCATTTTGACAGTGAGTCCCTTACTCCGGGTCTACCGGGTCTCGAACTCACCATCCTCCGATAGTGAGTCCGGTACCCTGACCTCTGCCCCACGGTGCCTCCTAAATTATTAGGATATTATGATGACTATGAACATGTAGTAAAATAACAAGTATTGTTGTTGTTTCGTTTCTATAGTAATGTGTAGTGATGTAATGTCAAGACAGTCGCTGGTCATAATATGATAAAATTCGTATTTTTGTCATGTTGTATTGTGCCGCATTTGAGTAATCTTGATCAATTGCTTCATAGTGTTGTAATTGAATGTAGTCTAATCCAATTGCACACCATTACAAATGAAAAAAATGTGGACAGCGTGTTAACTTTATTAGCAAAAGATCATAACCAATTCAAAGCTGCTTTTATCTGTACCTGAATTTAAGTCACACTTCCGTGGATAATCTTTTGATTCTTTCTAGGCATTTTTGACAGATAAAAATGAATCTTGATTGGTAGCCAGTTTCAAATGTCCTACAACATAGCACTGAAGTATACTGCTTACAGACAGAGTGAATAATGCAAATACCAAATATCTTTACTCAATCCGAGAAAAAGGCACCAATGTGTCAAACTACTAATGTATCAATGTAGGTGTACTCACGTCAAGTATTGGTCCGAAGTGTGGGTTGACGGCAGCATTTTGAATTAAAATATCGATACCCCCGTGTCGTTCTGCCGTCTAGGGAGAGAGAGAGAGAGAGAGAGAGAGAGAGAGAGAGAGAGAGAGAGAGAGAGAGAGAGAGAGAGAGAGAGAGAGAGAGAGAGAGAGAGATTTTCTATAGTATTGTTGCAACTACCAGATACCACAATTGGCCATTATAGGAACGACAAGATCACGTGCGTGTAAATATGGCAATCCTTGTCGTTGAACTTGGTACGTTTATAAGGGCAAGTATCGCAGATGCAGTCATTTTGTTACGGATTTTTCCTGAAACATGTTTGTCGCCCGGTTGTTTATTCGCTTGGTGGGATTAAGTACAATGCACGAGAAGTACGCTAAGCAATAAAAATTTCATACATACAGATCTCCCGAGGGGTTGCTATTTAACACCTGTTACTAGTTTGGATAGTACGAGTGAACTGGGGTGATATGACGGGTGGATAAATAAACCCTTACAAGCTATTTTTGTCCACAGTTCATTTGCTAATGCCCCTATGAGTTAAACTTTAAACTCTACCTATTTCAAAAGGTAAATAGCGTGATCATTTTTTCTCCAATCGTGTCACATTAACCCATTAAGGAAGCATTCAAGAAACATCGTTGTAACTTCGGGGACATATATTGACTCTCAAACCTTTCCAATTCTTTTCTGATCGACTACTTGTTGGGGGCTCATTCTAAAGCCCTAGGAGTAAGAAAAACTTTCCCAGGCTTAAATAAAAAAAATTGTCTCCACAATATATCATGAAATATTGTCGCCATCTGGGTTTCATTTCGCGGGATTACTTTGATTTAATGAGTTAAACGGCCGATCACCCTGGAGATGTGCAAATATTTACCAGGTACTTTTATTCACAAAATCGATCAAGATGAAATTTTGATACATAGAATGCCTTCTTTACCAATCAGACATGCGGATTCGATCACGTGAAATTGTCAATCACTGTCTTGCGCTGTCCCCATGTGAAGGGAAGTCGGCCATGGCCATCGGCTTCCAGTGAGATTTTACCGCGCTAGCCCCTGACTGTCATACTTACCTATTATAACCAGAGTTTTTTGAAAATTTTCAAATTTATTTTTTAAGGGAAAGCAACAACAAAATCGAAATAGTAGTTTTTGTTCTAGGAGGTGTCGTGGCTCACAAAATATCACAGGCTTACGATCTTTGCGAGCCCGGAAGCCGTTCGATGGCACCGGTGCCCACTGTGACCCAGGTTTCGCATACCAGGCCACAACGGGCCGGCACCGCTCTCAGTAGGTGTCAACTCGCCGATCCCGATCTCGGTCGTCTCAGACTTTGATGTTTGCAGTGACACATATCTCGACCGTAGATACATTCATATTTTTCACTTGACGGAAACTCTGTTCTGTTCTCCGTGTCAACTGTCGCCTCCACAGCGCTTCACTTCAGATTTCAGGCTGCACTTGGCAGTCGATGCCTTTGTCGCTACAGCCCTATGCTGCAAGTTCGATTCCGATCGAGAATTTGAGGCAGTTTTTATGTGATGAATGAAATTTATCGTTGGTCGTTGAATGACTTGATGTTTTGTGCCTTCTATGTCGCCTTCCCGAAGATCATACGATAATATTCGGGTTTATCACCAGATATGACGTCCACTTTGAGCCGTACAACCGGAGCCGCGACGTCATTGAGCTACGCGTCGACGGCACCCCATTCTATTCTTGAGAATGTTAGCTAAAGCTTTAGCGACTCGAAATTTCGTTGTTGGGAATCGCTTTGATGAAAAGCGCAATGTTACTTTTGACAGATCCAGACATAAATCATAGTGACAGGTATTCAATAGAAGAATAGAAATGTGTGACTAGTGACAAACATCAACGCAATGTTGTCATGCCTTCCATTTTTCCTATCAATTTATTACATCACCTTTTAAGTGTCACGACAGCACGGTATCAATCGCGAAATGACGGTCTGTGTACGCAAGAGTCGCAGCGTGCATCCAGTGCTGGAAAAAAGTTCCAGTTGATCATGTAGATTAGAAGTTATTAAATTGTGATTGTGAAGAAAAAAATGTCACCAAATCTTTGAAATGATATAAAGTTAATCATAAAAATACCGGGACGTATGTCGGAGTACATCGTGTAGCGGAGGTATTGTCCGAGAATACCGAAGCGTATTTTGTGATGATTTGATGTATATGTTTGACAGCCCCAAGTCACGGTACAGTCTTCTAGATTTATAGCAGTCTGGTTATTTTGATAAAAAAGACAACATCAAATAACCATGCCACAAATTAGAGCCATTATTACACACCTGCGTCTGTAACCTATGGAGTTTCGTCGTACGGTAAGTTTCGGTAACAGCGGCGCGGAGTACAATAACCTTTATTTGAACTTTGTCGTCATAACACCTTTACGTCAACACGCGGGAGAAAAAGAGATTTCACATTTTTCAGGTGCCTCCAACGAACAATGTACTTTTAAAGGGGTACTAATTACGATAAGATATTTTGTGCAGGACTAGTAATTTGAACTGACTAATTTTAAGTCCAGAGTGTAATTGATTACCTGTTTGTTCATAATTTTCACGCCAACTGTTTTTTTTACCTAGCCCCGCACTCAAACTTCTTTCTACCCCCTCCCTATATATTTTTGCCTGTTTCGCCTCCTCATTTTGAATCTGAAGCCCCTGCCCTGTGGCGAATGTCGATTCCCCTGCCCTGGGAAAAAATCCCCGAGAGTCGAGAGGCTGAGCAGTCTGGTTAACTGGGAAACTCAATAGAAAATTACAGCACTCGTAACAGGCATAAGTACTTGCCCTATGTCCCCCTCCCTGGAAACACCATATTTGATTTCATAAATAGGCGTAATTTCCCTGTCGGAGTTTTACAAGTTACTACCCCTCTCCTCGTTTTTTCACTAATCCCGGTCTCCAGGCCAATCGCACGATATCTGCCCTGCCTGATAAAAGAACTAAAAATCTGCTCCCTGCCAGCTAAAAATATGTCCCCTGCCCAAGCAAAATCAAAATCTCCTTTGCCCTCAAAAATTGCGCCAGGAATAGCTTTTCGATTAATAGCTCCGTTCGTTGCACCTGATTTTTTACAAAAAACATACTTCGAAACATTCAGTACTGCTCTTCTGGCCTACGATTTTTACTACGAGCGCTGCGCGGGGTGAAATTTCGTTCTCTGCGCTCAGCAGACGCGCTGAACCTTCCGAACGCGTTCCCTGCGCTCTCCTGGCGATCGCTATGTGCACTGTGCGACGGGCATTCTGAAAACTATAAATTTCGACTTTTTTCATGTAAAATTTAACCAAAAAGGTGTATAATAATTTGGCTATTCTGATACGATATGATATGATTTGATTAGTTACGATAAGACCAGTGTACCCATTTTCTTTGTTTGAGGACACTCAGATTTTGAGAAGCCTTCCAAAATAAACAGATAACTTTGCACATGCCAGTTTTGTATGTAACTGATTATTTTCATCTAATATGATGTCGACTCAAAAATCAAAGCATACCCTTGTTTTACTACCCCATAATGTACACTAAGATGATAAATGCCGCAAGCATGCGGAAGTTTGAAGTACATATTTTACGAAATTTGTAAACAAACTTGATTTTTGTAAAAGGGCTCTTTGTACACGATCCAGATGAGATGTTATGTGTTCTTTTTCATGAAAAAAATCCTAAAGCGTATATTCCCAGGGACACAAAACTAAAACTTTGGCCATTTATTAGGTGGAAGCATTCAAACTATGAGGATGACCTTATTTGGAAAGTGTGTTACAAACAAATCAAATTTGCTTACAGTTGCTAACAAGTTCTTTCTTTCCTCTGCATTCCCTATATGACATATCATGCCAGACACATCCAGGTTTTCTGATGTTAATGTCTCCACTGCCCTATCTACGTTTTCTTGTCTTCGACTGCTAACAACCACGTGTGCTCCGTCTTCGGCTAATCTCTTGGCGATGGCCAATCCAATCCTACAAGAAAGAGCATTGATTTGAAATGCCATAATCTGGAAAATATCCATACTTCAAGTTATTATACAATATTTAGATGTAGGAAAAAACGCTATATCAGAAAACGATAAACTATTTTTTATAAGATGCAAATAAACTGTGTAAGTAATGTGAGGAAACCAGTGATGAAAAGTAAATTCAAAAGTACATGCCATTCTTGTGATATCCTTTCCAGCTTTTTCGTGGTCACTGTATTATTTTATAATCACAGCGATGGATAAGTGTATATTTTAATAAGTTTCTCACACTTTGGTATGGTACTTGTAGTATGCGCCTCGTACGTGTAAGACTTTGCTCAAACTGTCCTCAAGGAACCTTTCAACCATTCTCTTTCAAAATTCAGAATAGAAAGATGGTCACCGTGCAACTTTTGGTACTAGAGAAACAAATTACCCATGATTTACCGGTATTTTAAATTCAACTTGGCCGCCATCCCTGTCTTAACTTTATAGGGACAAATAACATTCGAAAGACTAAAACGGCGAAATTTTTCCCACTGCAAGAATTTAAAATAAGCCCCTACAAGTGGTGGATCAAAAGAGAATTGTATAATTTTGAGTTTTAATATCTGTCCTTGAGGTACATCTACCTTACATGAAAGAAAGAGAGTTGTTGGTCCAGTTGAATGTACAAAATATTGATTTTTAATATTGTCATATTGAATTAAGGCTAATATAGATCACATAGTCTTTTTCGATGTAACTGAAATGCCGAATTTATCTTTATTCCTTAGAAGATGAAGTCATTAACCCTTTCACCACCATGGCTTGTCCCAAATCCATTGTTTTCTATGGTAAAGCTGGACCTGTACACAGGGAACTGGGGGTGAAAGGGTTAAGGTAGGATGCACGTCGGGGACAACTCTACAGGCTCTCAAATTTTGGCAATTCTTTTCTGATCTACTACTTGTGGGGGCTCGTTTTAAGGCTCATCGGGTAAGAAAACTTTTCACCGGTTTGGTTTTGAGGAGGTAGAAATTTTGATTTCAATTGCGGTCCCCGATGCTAACAGCTACACAATGGTGCAAGCAATAAAACCTTTGATGAGAATAACTCTAGTTTTTTCCCAACACTTAGGTGTTCATATGCTTTTTATAATTTCTACGCCAAGCTGGAGTGTAATAGTAATACTTTTCAACCATTAGCTGGAGGTACCATGAACATACATCTACAAAATGACTATTTTATTTTTTATTTCCTTCTATAGGATTTCTTCTAGTAATGACAAAGAACAGCTTTCTCTTCATTTGATGAAGGAATTAACGGACCAGTGCATTTTTCCTTCTTTTTCTTGTACAGATTTTTTTTCACTGGCTTGTACTTACATTAAGTCAATCATAGTGGCATTTGTTTTGTTTGATCATCGAAAATCCGATATAGAAAGTAAAACAATTTTGCTAGACATTTGTTTGCAATTTAAACATTTTTCAAGTAAATTCTCTAAATGTCACAGCCGATAAAAAAATCATTCCAAAATACCTAACCAAAGTTTTGAGGCATGTTACTAGCAGCACAATAATTTGAAATTTTGCAAGATCTCCAATATTATTTGATTTGCAGAGTGAAACGAGATTTTATGCAATTTGCTGTTATTTTTCAGACCGTTAAAAATGGTGAAAAAATAATTCCTTACCCATCTGTAGAGCCCGTTACCACGGCAACTTTGCCTTCCAGTTTTCTGGCCGTTACTTTCGATGATGACGTCATTTTCATCACACCGACTGGAAGAAATCTACTTTGGTTTCTACACAGAGAAACAAGACACCTGTTGAGTATAGACATGGTTGTGTTCGTAACGTCAAACTGGTCTGCTAACTAAGACTACCTGTCTGTCCCCATGATGTAATATATATATTATTAAGTGTATCACAGGTCACGTGATACAAACTGGCTTGTTATTACGGCTTTGTGGTGCGTCACTGATGTCGATGGGTTCCAGGTTTTGAAAATGTGTATCAGATAAACCAACTACAAGGTACACATTCTGAAGTGTGATTTATAACTGTAACTGTGTTTTTTTTTACACTTTTGACCCATACCAGGGGTACAGTACAGTGGCCGTTATCACCGAGTTGAACCATCGTGTGAGTTAAGTCACGCGCTCTCATTGCTGTTATCTATCCAACATGAGAGGCTGTGCCAGACGACAGCTTATTGAAATGACAATGTACCGTTAACATCACTGACCCTTCATCAAGGAGATGGTACAAGAAGAAGACACATTTTCTTATCTAGCTTCCTGAAGTAAATTTCAAACCTCATTATCGGAGTTTGTACCATATGACATTTCCATTTACCATGATTCATCGGTGTTAGGGGACCGTGCCTTCATATTTTGACCTCAATACCTGATTATTTTTACAAGGTTTCACATGCCTAATATTTGAAGTGGTGTGCGTTGTGTACTGTACGCGCCTTCGCCTTATTGACCCAAATACCTGATTATTTCTGCAAGGTTTTGCAAGCCTATAACACGGCGTGCTTATTTGGTTTATTTAATCAAGTCATTAAATTACGGTTTTATATTGAGTTTATCTTCAGTAAATATAAATAAATGCATTCGGAATTTTACAGTAAGGTAGAATACACCTTAGGGACAAAATTCTGACTCTCAAACTTTCACATTTTTTTGATCTTGTGGGACTATTCTGAAGGTCTCGGTGAAATAAAAATTTTCAACGTTTTAGTTTATCGAAATTCGAAAAGAAGTCCTTTTCCATAGAGTTAATCGCATTGGCGGCCATTTTGAATTTCACTGGAAATCCTGGGTAGCCTATTTCTTTAGGGGTCGGAGGCATGGAGGCCGTAAGCGACGAATAGAATCTAGGCTAAGACTTCCCTAACACGCAGATTACAGCCGCTGTGTCTCTCCGTGCCTCATCGGCTCTATACACAAGACAGTGAAACAAATAACACACACTACTATACATGAAACGCAAATAACTAATATACGAACAATGTGTGGAGTTGCTTTCCCTTACTAACGATGACCTCGATTTTATTCGTGATTTCGAAAGCGAACAGCTGAAAGATTCCCAAGGAAAGTTTGAGCAAAAGTTTGTCTTTTACAAGCGAGGCGCATAGTACCTTAATACGTCAAAATCCTTACCAGGGACTTATTTTTCCGATTCATTCTCCGAAGATGATGTTTGCCGAACAAACACTGATGTTAATTCATTGCACAACATAATTTACAAAGGTCAAGTATTCACCGGCTAATTTTTGTGAAATGGAGTTTAAATTTCCATGGACATACCGCAGAGAACACCTTTCGATTATTTTAAAATTGCAGTTTTCTGGTAATTTGCGGTAAATCGCTTATGTGATAATCACAAATTGCATGGAGAATAGCGAATTTTTGCTTCATCGGAAAAATAAAATATTTCAAAATTTCGAAGCTTAGAGTATCTGGAGCTTAAGTAAAAGAAAGCAATGTTCGCTTCTGGTGTGAGTGTTAATTCCCTTATTAAGAGAGTATTTTGTCGGCTCACTGTAAGCTGCAACATTTTTTTATCTACTGGTCGAAGTGGGAAAAGGAGGAACGCCCTTACTGATTCTACAGCTTGAAACGAGTTCTAATTATTAATCTTTAGCATCAAAACTGTAACACTACGTCTGCGCAGTGAGCAGTAATAAAAACATCGAAGCCAAGGCAATACCTCTTTCCGACATTTTATTTGATACAACACTTGTAAAAGTACAGACAGTTTTATTGTGGCTGTTATTGACAAATCTCATTGACATTGTTTGATATTTTATACATAACGTACCGTGAACTGCAAAGAAGCTGTAAAGAACTCTCGTAATTCCAAGGTTGTGTCGACATTTGGGACTCATCAAACCCGATCCATTACAGCCTCGCGTTAGGGGTGGACCATTTGATATCCTGGGGGTGGGGCTTTGGAAGATTTCGCAAAAAAAGATTTTGAGGTCACCAAAAATAAAAAAGATTGCTAGCAGATATGAAGTAAAAAATAATGCACGGACAGTTACTTAAAGTCTTTCTTTATTTTCGGCGTGTCAATCTAACAGGGGAAGAGAAAAAAACGATGCCAGAGTTCACACAGTTGAGAAAAAAATCCGGTAGAGCACGGAGAAAAATGGTGCTCACGCGTCAATCTCCCAACGACCCCACCGAAAATCAAGTGGTCCATTCCTTAACGTTTTCGGAAGCAATATGACGTGGCAGAACGTGAGATTGCCTTCGGATACCCTGTGAACGTTCAGGGTACACTGGACTTCGTACGGCCTTCCCCATCATGCTGTTTTATTGTTAGACACTCGGGACGTGACAATTATTTTATAATGGGAGCAGTTGTTGATGTCGAATCGAAGTTGTCGCTGTTGTTGATTAACTTGGACTATCATTGCTGTGGTCGACCCAATTTCAAATATTTGTGGTAAAAGGTTCAAAAAATGCTTTCATTGTTCACAGAAAGTGTGACTGGGTGACTGGTTAGTTCCGTGACGATCCTTGGACGTTAGTTCACCCACAGTCCCTCCACCCACTCAGGGTGGAGGGACTGTGGCTCACCTAAAAGATGACCTAGTCCAAGCGTTGACCAGCGTCCAAGCGTTTGGTTTTGAAACACCATTGAGAATTGCATGAGACTATCATCTGATTAAGGCAGTATGCACCTCGGAAGTGAAAGACTTTAATAAAAACTCAAACTTTCCTCAATGAAGCTTTCAACCATTCTCTTACCAAATGAAGGATAGCAATTTTGGGTTACCGTACATCGTTTGGTGGTAGAGAAAACAAATAACCAGACATTAAAGGAGATTTGAATTCAAAATGGCAACCATCCATGTGTTAATTTCTATGGGGAAAATAAAAAATTCGATTATCGGAAAATATTTCTTACACCGAGAGCTCCAAAATGAGCCCAAAGAGTGAATACACAAGGAAAGAATTGTAAAAAACTTTCGGTTTGTCCCCGAGGCACATGCTACCTGTAAGTAGCTCAGCACAAACTGATTTTTGCATATGATTTTTCCCGGTTTTCTATTTCCTCTGCCATTTGATTGGTATTAAATGCAGCACTTGTGGGTACTAATGGGCTACACTCTAAGCTGTATGACAAAAGGGATGATTTCGATTTTGAAATCATAAATTATCCCCACTTGTCAAGTAATATTCCGTCTGCACCTGCTTATGGTGTGTACGTGTCTCAACTTCTCAGGTATTGTAGGGCTTGTGATTCCTACGCTGATTTTCAACTGAGACACAGCTTATTGTATCAAAACTAGTGAGACAAGGATACACAATTACAAAAAGACTCGCTAGGACTTTCAAAAAGTTCTACGGTCGATATGACGAAATTGTGGTCAAATATGACACCTCGGTCACTCAAATGATTAGCGACAGCATTCCTGGCTTTGACTTATTACAGTGATTCATATCCTGTATCATTTCATACAATATTTAGACAATTTTGGGGCCAATCCTGACGGGTGTAGCATGCTAGCAGGGTACTCTTACCCATTCCGGACACCTGGTACCACCACTAACTATCAGTGGTTCAGGATGGTCCTACTTAAATTTGTAATAACAATTGTCCCATGGACCTGGTAATATATTACCTTGAATGGAAATGATTATTGGACCAGTTTAATGTCATATTGTTAAAATACACATAGTTTATTGTCAGATATGTTAGGGGCTGTCGATAATAAAAGCTGACGCACGACAAACGTAATTCTTTCGTTTAGGGGGGAGGGGGTAAAAGCTCATTTCGTTTTGTGTGCGTCAAAATCGCATAAGGATTTTCTATTGTTTTCGAAGTGCGACTTTGCAGCGAAAACGCAAAACTACCTTCGCGTTCATCGAGAACAGAATGACCACAAATACGGAGACGGAAAAGACAACGAAAAGACATGAATGTGAAATAAAAACTTGTATGCTTTTTCAACGTGAAACATGTACGTGAAACATTTTCCTACGTCCTAAATACATTAAAATGTTCTGTCTAAAAAAGTGAAACGCGTAAAGTGGAGGTTTATTAATTAATGTGCCCTTCCGGTATTTTTTCATGGGCGTGCGGATCAGAGAGGTGCGTGTGGGTTTGTCAGAAACGGCATCATAATACGAAATTGATTTCGCATAAGAACTTTCGTTTTGAGGGGGAGGGAGGGGGTTTCAAGTAAAACGAAGGAATTACGTTTCTTGTGCGTCAGCTTTTATTATCGACGGCCCCTTATCGATAACAAATTTGCTCGCGACTCTTGACTTCTGAACTGTTGTTGACCCTTGGACACGGTGTAAAACCTCAGGAATTCTGCAGCCTGGATGAGGTATAGATGAACAGTTATAAAAATTGATTCTTTCGGTGATTTTTCTCCTCCTATCCCTTGCATCGTGCTTGGTGGGATAACTTCAAATGAAAGTCACAGCTTACCACAGCTTCCATGGATAAATGGGTTATAAAGAAGGCACTTGAAAAGCGATGTCTTGTCAGATTTCAGTCGGCAACGTAATTGATAAATCCCTGCACAGTCAACGGAATACAGTTTAATGGGTAATGTGTAGCTCCGCTAACCACACAACTTCACACAGAATGTCAAGATCGCGACAATTTCCGTTCACTATAAAAATTATGAAAAGCAGTTTTCCCTTCCAACGCCGCCAGTGAATAACCCGGCCTCAATCAATGGTACCTCCCATCACAGTCTGGAGTCCATACCTCCTGCAACTACGACAGTTTCCCCGGTGATAACGACGCGTCATCACAACAGAGAAACGATGCTGCGCCTGCGCATTCGCTAGGCTCAGCAAACCTGAAATGGAATCATAATTAAATCAGTAGATTATCAAAACATGTCACAAAAGAGTCATGACAGGACAATTATGCCAAAGCTGGCTATAGCTTGTGCCGAGTACTTCATTAAAATCGTTGGAGGACAACCGGTCTCAAATTTTTCGTTGCCTGCTTTAGAATTGTATGGTATGGTGAAAAATCCGAGTGCAAGGTTTGGGTAAGCCTAGGCATCAAGCGTTAATCAGATTTTCTCTTTGTTGTGTAAACCTGCTTACCTTTTCATTGGAGTCCGGCTGAGGCCAAGATTATGCAGCGTGTCATTGCTTGTGATCTAGAATTAACGAAAATGTAAACCAGTGCAGTATGAGCGCTCCGATAATAATGGAACATTGAGGCGGCGAACTTATCACCACCACCATGATGATTACGTCAGCGTGATGCTGTTCTCATTTTAATTTCCCAAAACTGCCGAGAGAGGGCTCCGCGGAAAGAGCAAGTGACAGACCTGTGTAAGCTGTGCCATCTCATAGATTTATTGTGCGTGTCTGTGTACTCGACGAGTTGACTAAATGTTTTAGGCAGAACAATATTCGACTACAGTTGTTGTATTCATACAATCTAACAAGGCATTGATGTCCAAGCTCGATCATTACGGTACGATATATATTTTTTTGATGAAACATAGGTAAAATATCATTATGTATTACGAATTATTTACTTATGTGTACTGTCAGTTATCACTAAAATAGTATGCATCACACGCCAATGGCGACGACAATTAGTTTGAAACAGCTGCACAAATAACAACATATGGTACACTGTTTTTTTCGGTAAGTGCCAATGTTTTGAGTTTTTCTAGTAAGTGAGCAAACTGCGATCGTATACGCTATGCAGTGTCATCACCGTCAACCATCTTAGCTGCGAACTAGTGTCCAGTAAATGTGAGATTTTTGCCTAATGTCGAATTCGCGTGGATTCACTTCACTAACAATTCCTGCCACTACATATCTAACGACAGGCTCTCTTAATCTGCATTGGCCAATATTTGCTGCAGTTTGTTTTGTACAGCTATCTGCTGAGTCATCTCTCTTTAATGCGCATGCGTACATTAGAGATCGCAAAGGCTCAATCGTTTCTGTAGACTCGGACGCGCAATGATTCTTTCTATAGTTTGTTTGGTCAGGCTATATTCTTTTTGTCTGAACAGGAGTATTCTCTGCAAATTTATAAAAAGATTGAAAGTACTCACAACATTGGCGAATCTTGTTTTGAAAATTCCAGGAGCGATGCAGTTTACTCGTATATTTTTCTCAGTTAGTTGTGGGACCAGTGCCTTGGTTAAGCCCAGCAACGCTGTCTTTGATACGCAATATGCACCAAATAACTGAAATATACAAATTATACGATAATGGCATCATATACAGACCGAGTTCTGATATCGTGTACTTCAAATTACGCAACAGTCGCGCTTGGGGGCCTCGATATTTCAAGTAATGCGTTCATCTTCGTCTTGTAGTGGTTCTGTGAAATGCAATTTAAGAAATTCCATGCAGAAATGCGGTCGGACACAACACGCTGAATTCGGTAGCCACCTAGTCATACTAATTTTAATGTTGATGTTTCCACTGGCAGTATATGAATATTGATAAACTGGTGATGAAACAAATGATGTAAAAAGCAAGTTGTCGCGTGTTGACCGACATGCATCGCCGCAAACATTTTGATTCTGCAATCTTTGCTACTTCTTTCGGCGATTGTTTACACGTCTTGGCTGCAAGTGAAACCACTGCGCCGGGAGAGCATTCTGGGTAAGTGAAACCATTGCACTGTTTTTGCCGTAGCTGTGGCCAAAGAAAACATTTTTCTGGTAACTTGGTCAACTTAAAGTCTATTAAAAGAGTTGGACCCAAACATGCCAAACTCGTAGATACTTTCAACAATGTCTTAGGGTTGCTCCATCAAAATCATTTTCACGTAGAACTTATGCATCTCAAGAACAGATATGCGGACCCTCATATTTTTACAATACTCTTCTGGTCTACCGCTTTTGAAACTCTTTTTAAAGCTCTTGGAAGAAAAAAACCATCGCCTTTAACCATAGAATTGACACAGGAGTAGCGGAGTTTGAATTTCAATGTATTGGTAAATGTTAAGTATTTTGTTTCTATGATACCAAACGTTGGTAAAGAGTGTGGTTGAAAATTTTATGGTGGAAAGTAAGTTTGAGAAAAAAAAATTAACTCTTTCACTTTTAAGACGCAGAATGTCTTTAGCAAAGTGTTGAAAATGCCATATCATTTGAATGTCATTTTCGAATATTTGCGATCAAGTTCAAAAGAGCTTGTATCCCCAGTTAAGCAAATTCAGTGGTCCATACACCTTGGCGACTTTCGCTGACTACAAATTTGCATTCCCTCTTGCCATGCAGACCACATGATAGGCCTATGGACGAGAATAAATTCATAGAAGACTGGCGAAGTAAACTTCAGAACCGCGGAAATAACGGGAATCCTATTCTGGGGACACAAGATGTGGAGCTTACGTGTCCTCTATGGTGCCACAGAGCAACATTTCGCTCACTCCAACTTGATTCTGGCTGATGATTGACCAACCGTTCTTGTTTCTGAAAGGCTATTTACAAAAAACCTAAATCTATCATGTACCACTCAACTCGATTTGAGTCTGTCAATGCAGGTCTTGTAAGGGAATAAACAAATACATATAACAAAAAATAAAAATAAATAAATAAAAATAAACTTTGCTTTAGTTTATTCGTTGATTCCCCAATTATTATTGTACAGGCTCTCTCTCTCTCTCTCTCTCTCTCTCTTCTCTCTCTCTCTCTCTCTCTCTCTCCCTCCCCCCTCACTCTCTCTCTCTCTCTCTCCTCTCTCTCTCTCTCTCTCCCCTCTCTCTCTCTCTCTCTCTCTCTCTCCTCCTCTCTCTCTCTCTCTCTCTCTCTCTCTCTCTCTCTCTCTCTCTCTCTCTCTCTCTCTCTCTCAGTAAATCAGTAAAACATATTATGAAGTACCCTTACCGAAAATGGTGAGTACGCACCCTGAGTTGCAATATACAGTACCGAACCTCCTCTGTACAAAAAAAGAAGAAATAACAGAAGATTCGTCCATATCATGTAGCATTCGATAGACTGAACATGACTTCCTATATAATGGAACTATTTAGAATATTTAAATCCAGTTAGATGTTTCTTTGAGCCTAAAGGTTCTATTTTGTTTCATGGTCCTTTTCGATAAAGTCAATATAGTCGTTCAATTTCGTACAGTAGAGTCCTTTATACAATGGCAAGTCTAAACGGCACACAATAGGTGTGAGCTATTTACACGTCCCAAGACGTTAGCTATATCTCCGTGAGTGTAAATTACACGCATGCGCACACACTCCAATGAAACACACGATAAACTGCCATGAATCGAACCCACAAAAAACAAGTCGCAAAGCAGATTAGACTCACGACAGTTCTAACTCAAGTCTGGTCTAGCATTAAAAGCCACAGCAAATAAGCTTTGCAGTAAATATTATGTAGCGCTATTTCTATTCCCTTGGGTATTATCTATTATAGTCCTTTATTTTTGATTTGTTGATTTGATGGTTGCTTTCCTCGCATAATTAAAGCTACATCCGGGGACGAAAGAACTTAACTTACCCCCTCGCCTCCATATAAGGTACGGCTTCCTTTGTCAGGAAAAATGTACTGTGGACATTAATATGGAACACCTGTTGGAGAATTAATGTAAACCGGTGACTATAGGAGAAAAAAGACAAACATCAAATTGAAATAACTACTAAAGACGATTTACCGTGGGAATCGGACATATGACAAATTGTCTCTGTAATATTAACATGAGGTGATGACGTAGTGTGTCTACGTAATATCGTTTGTGAAGTCTGCGTGTACAGTCGAATAGTTTGGTCGTTTAATGTTTAATAACAGTGTATTATGCTCGACGATACCTCGCTAGGTACGAAACAATGTAAAAATAAACTAATTAACTATCAAACTTTCATAGAACGCAAACACACACATAAATACATCAATGCATACATATATCTCGAAGTATATAGATGTATGTCCTTGTGGGAAATTACAGTACTCAATGCGAAAAGAAGAGCGTTATAAATAAAAACACATATTACTTCAAGTACAAATCAATGAAACCTGTTAAATTTCATGCATCCTGCAATATTCAGACAGTCAGAACTATCTGCCTATCTGTTCTGTGTTCTGATCGTCTGTCTGAAGAATGCACGAAACTTAATTTGTGTTATACACACATGTATATATGACATAAATGTATATATATATATATATATATATATATATATATATATATATATATATATACATATATAATATATATATTATATATATATATATATATATATATATATATATATATATATATATATATATATATATATATATATATATATATATATATATATATATATATATATATACATACATACATACCGCGGGATCCTTTAGTCCAGTCAAATAGGGTTAGACCCACCACAAATTGCAACAGAATTTTTTTCTTCAGAATGCATTTCAGAGAGGTACCAGAACAACATATTAAAAGTTTACTCGAATCTACCTGGGGAAATATGACTAATTTGCATAAATCAAATATGGCTGCCAACCATCCGACAAAATAACATAATTGGCCATATATCACATGTTAAACAAGCTATTTCAGTGATTTCAAAGTTTGACACTATTAATTTGGCTCAGGGAATCATTTTGGAGGTATAATGTTTCATATGGGTACTTCATTAATTTGCATAATTCCAATATGGCGGCCAACATTCCTACAAAAGACATTTTCGGTCATATACCACGTATTAAACAAGCTATTTTAGTGATTTTAAAGTTAAAAGTATATTTCTTAGGCATGGACAAATAATTTTCGAGATGCAATGATTTGCATAGTTAATTTGTTAATTTGCATAAATCCAATATGGTGGCCAACATTCCTACAAAGGACGTTGTCGGACATATACTACGCATTAAACAAGCTATTTCAGTGATTTTAAAGTTTAATATTTTTCTTGGGTATGAAGATACACTTTCAGTGGTTAAATTTTTACAAAGGCCCTTTGATAATTTGCATAATTAAATACGGCTGCCATATTAATGCCCCATTGCTTAATAGCTTCTAATATAATAATGGTTTGGTATAGTTTTTTTGCACGAGGAAACTATCAAGAAGAAACTGTTAAGTCCTTGGACATTTATTTTTAAAATTTTGATTTTTCTATATATGACGACTATTAATGATTGTTAGTCTTCTTAATAATATATTCTCTTTCTGAATATAACATTGGATTCATCTGTGTAGGGCATTTTCTGATTTGTATGGGTGTTTAACACAGTACAGTGTCAAAACATGTAATCTGTAATGTTTACTTTTAAAAAAAGACGTGTTCAAAATCTTAAGTTTAGATTGAACCCGCTTCTTATGGATGGGTACATCTTTATAAGATCCCCTAGATGATAGGCAAGAAGTCATCACACATATCAGCAAAAATACAATAAACACAACAAAGCTCAAAAACAGAAAAAATGATGACGACCAAATAAAAATGCCATAATACACACAAATTAAACTTGGCACTATTGAAAACAATGTCAGATTCATAAAACTTTATGGACATACAAACTAAAAAAATCTGAAAACTGCATGCTTTAGCAAAGGACAATTAATCCAAACACAGAATCCAACTATTACACAATACAACAAAGTACATCTTGAGTCAGTTTTCCAAGTGTCATTTTCCAGATTTACATGTATGTATCGTGTAACTATTGCCTTTGCTAAGCATGCAATTTCAATTTTTGTGAGTTTGTGTGTAAGTCAAATTGACATTGTTTGCCACAGCGCTAAGTTTTAATTTGTCTGTATTGTGGCATGTGTTATTTTTGGTCACATTATCTTATTTTTCTGCGTTTTATTATCTTTGTTGTGTTTATTGTATTTTTGCTGTTATATGTTATGACTTCTTGCCTATCATTTAGGGATGTACCAAGATGCAATCGTCCATAAGGAGGGGGTTAAGTCTAAATTATAAACTAAAGATTTTGTACACGACTGTTTTAAAACAGTAACCATTAAAGATTACATGTTTTAACACTGCAGAGTATAAAACACCAATAAAATCACAACTAATGTCGTACACAGATGAATCCAATGTTATATTCAGAAAGAGATTATTTAAGACGACTAACAATTATTAACGGTTGTCATATTCAGAAAAATCACAAAATAATTAAAATTGCATGACTTTCTGAAATCTCAATAGTAAACGCACATGAACATATACGTATATTAATCCATTCGGAAGTCACATATGTAAGTCTACCAAATTTGCTTTAACATTCTTTTCAAAATACAATATATTTATGGAGTATTTTAACAAATTCAGGTATCACAGACACCTATTAAAATAAACTTTTATTCAAAAATGGATCGTTTTTGTAAGTAAATTTATAGTATATTTTCCACATTTTTAAAAATAAATGTTCAAGGACTGAAGGTGGAGCTGCACGTTGCAAATACAGTTTTTTCAAAGGAATATTTCTCATCTAAGATGACAAGGAAACCAATAGAAACTATTTTGTGAAATGTAATATTTCACTTGAAATAAGAATATATGTAGAAAAAATACGACAATATTATTTTTCATTATCTATCCTCATTCTAAAATGGCATGAGTTGAAATACTGACACTCAAAAAGTGCTTAAAATCGTGATTAGCAAAATAATAACCTGTAATTCAAAATGTAAGAACTTTATTGCAAAACAAAATAGTTGTTTTGTTATATAGCATTTAGAAAACATAATGTGAAAATTTCAGAAAATTGACCCAGCCAGACTAGAGTTATATTCTTTGGAAATCTTGAAATTGGGATAAAAGGGAAGTAGGAAATCGGGTGATTTGCATACATTTACATAAATTAACCCTTCTATATCATGCAACTTACGACTGCTTGTCCAGCCAAAAGGTGAACCTAACCAATTTTGAATCTTGGGTTAACAAGTTAATCAAAATTGGACGAATATTTGCAAAAAAATTGTTTTGAGGAAAATACGCTGTGTTGGGTGCAGTGCCCTCTTAACAGTTTTTTCATGATATTCCTATTGCTAAAAACTCAACCAGAACCTTGTTTATATTAGAAGCTATTTGGACATTAATTTGGCAGCCATATTTAATTTCTGAAAATTATCAAAGAGTCTTTTAAAAACATTGAACCGCAAAAGATGTCTCTTCATGCTCAAGAAATATATTTAAACTTCAAAATGGCTGAAATAGATTCTTCAATACATGATATATGACAGAAATGTCTTTTGTGGGTATATTGGCCGCTCTATTGAATTTATGCAAATTAAAAAAGTGCCAATGCAAATCATTGCACCTCAAAAATCATTTGTCCCATGCCAAAGAAATATACTTTTAACTTTGAAATCACAGAGATAGCTTGTTTAACCCTTTGACTGCTGTGATTTTTTACACCAAAATTTTAATGCATATTTTACAATTTCTGTGAACATTTCTGAACGTTTTTTATAATTTTGGACGAAATCGATCTCATTTTTCAGCAGCTATATTTTTTTATCAAAATTTTGGCAAAAAGCAGACTGTGGTACACTTTAGAAAGTTGACAAAAATAGACTTTGGCGCCCAAAGGGTTAATACGTAGTATATGACAGAAAATGTCTTTTGTAGGTATGTTGGCAACCCTATTGGATTTATGCAAATTAACGAAGTACCTATGCAAATCATTGCATCTCGAAAATTGTTGATCAGTGCCAAAGAAATATACTTTTAACTTTGAAATCACAGAAATGGCTTAAACCCTTTGACTGTTGTACTTTTTTACACCAAAATTTTAATGCAATATTTAACCAATTTTTGTGAACTTTTCTGTACGTTTTTTCATAAATTTGGACCAAATGGGTCTCAATTGTCAGCAGCCACAGTTCTTTATCAAAAATTTGGCAAAAAGCAGAAAAATTGACTGTGGTACATTTTATAAAGTTGACAAAAATATACTTTGGCGCCCAAAGGGTTAATACGTAGTATATGACAGAAAATGTCTTTTGTAGGTATGTTGGCCACCATATTGGATTTATGCAAATTAACAAATTAACTATGCAAATCATTGCATCTCGAAAATTATTTGTCCATGCCTAAGAAATATACTTTTAACTTTAAAATCACTAAAATAGCTTGTTTAATACGTGGTATATGACCGAAAATGTCTTTTGTAGGAATGTTGGCCGCCATATTGGAATTATGCAAATTAATGAAGTACCCATATGAAACATTATACCTCCAAAATGATTCCCTGAGCCAAATTAATAGTGTCAAACTTTGAAATCACTGAAATAGCTTGTTTAACATGTGATATATGGCCAATTATGTTATTTTGTCGGATGGTTGGCAGCCATATTTGATTTATGCAAATTAGTCATATTTCCCCAAGGTGGATTCGAGTAAACTTTTAATATGTTGTTCTGGGTACCTCTCTGAAATGCATTCTGAAGAAAAAAATCTGTTGCAAATTTGTGGTGGGTTAGGTGCTAAAACTCTCGTAGATTGACTGGACTACTTAGGCTGAAAGGTTTAGGTGATGAGTTTAGCCGCCTTACTCACCATCCACGCACAACAGAAATGAAAAGCGCCATCTAAGAGTCAGGCACCGCCCACATTGTACCCCACTGATCCATTAGCTCAGTGAGGTAGAGCATCCGTAATGTATACAGTGGGTGTGGGTTCGAGTCCCGCTTGGGTCACTTTTCATTCACCACTATTTAATATTTCATTCGTCAATGTATTTTATATGTGACACAACAGAGAGTGGCGTGCATTATAAATCGCATTTAGAAACGGTTTTTTCTTCATAGCTACAGTGAAAATTGGTAAGGTCACAAAACGTAGCGATAAACTTGCGAAGACTAGTGACGAAGAGCATTGCATCTGCCTGACTTTAGAAAAAAACCTAACGTTATAACTTAAAGGAGACAGACTACTTTCAGTAAGACGGAGAACACTGGTGTCATTTCATCTTACCTTTTCCCACTTTGACTCAGATGTCTGCAAGGAAACATTGAAAAGACTCATCAAAAATGAGCAAAGAAGACAAAAAAAGACATTTGCTGTGTTTATAAAATGTTGCCGAGTGGTGTTAAACGTGTTTTGCATCACCTTGGTGTTGTGTGTTACCGCTATATTCGTGTTTCTTAAATGCAACGTATTGTTGTCTCATAATTATATATTCTTGCTCTGTTAATTTCCATGCTATGTAAACATGTTGCGATCCCTTGCTCAGTGCGCTGTGACACATGTGAACATGACAAATGAAATACACTAATCATAACAAAAGCGGTAAGGATTTGCACTTTAGTATCAAGGAAGTGAAAACCTCTCCTACACTGGCATTATTTTCTTATGAATATGTCAGTTGCTATATCAACTACTTATTCCCATTGTTTAGAAACATGATGCTTATGTAAAAATATTTTCCCACATTAGAGAATAGTATATCAGGGCGTTTGATATGGCCCATGAGACAGTAGTAAGTGTTGTTTATGGCAACACACAGAATTGAAAATGAAGATGATCTAACTCATATACTGACAGTTTAAAAAGTATGAAATGATCATCTTTGATAAACGCACCTCAAGTATCGGTCCTGTGTGAGGGTTTACAGCAGCATTCTGAATTAATATATCAATACCTCCATGTCGTTCTGCTGTCTGAAGAGAGAGAGAGAGAGAGAGAGAGAGAGAGAGAGAGAGAGAGAGAGAGAGAGAGAGAGAGAGAGAGAGAGAGAGAGAGAGAGGGGGGCGTCACAGAGCGTCATAGCAAAATATACAAAATCACATGTGAATGTAGTAAATATAGTTGTAATTGTAACTATAGCTCAATGGGTGTCACACGTATATCCATCTTTCACCTACCTGAACATGACCTATTAACGATAAAATGATGAACAAATTTTACAGATATATCGGTCATTAGCCAAATTCTTAATTTTTTGCTCGAATCATACAAAGGAGCAAGAAAGGAACAAAAGATCTGATAAAAAATGTTGTAGAATTCGCTTGGGTTTGCTTGCGACAGCATGGATTTAATGTCCCTGAGAATGTTTTCGAATGAGATCTTCAGATCCAACAATGTGCAAAGTAAAATACACTTTGTTTGCAGTGTGGTACCTATCCCTTAAGGTGTTATTGGCTTGTAAAAGTAAACCCATTAGTCATATTCGATGCATAGGGCCGTGTCTATTAATGTAATGGCCAAGGTTACCTGCCTAATTTACTTTATGTACATATTGATGATAACAGGACGTATTTGATATGGATGAAAAAAAAACAACAAGTAGACTACAATCGCGTCAATCTAAAATAAACGAATTGACTTCTACCTAATATATTATTAAATATGCATGACATCTCACAGCTTGATAATTGTGATTTAGATTTAATTTTAGTAAGTTTATCATAGGTTACACTCGAATGGCTTAGTACTGTTATTGCAGGGGCTATTTTAACTGCTGTTTTTTCGTAGTCTTTAAGCTCTCGAAAAAAGGAAACAATAAAAATGGTATTCAACTCAAGGCAACAGGTCACAACCACCAACAAACTACAAAATAGTAAGCCCACACCTCGCAGTATTACAAATTCACATTATCCTAGGGGAACCAGTTTTCTAACAGGACCCCCTGAGTTTTCATGATGGCGACTGGCATTGGCTGAGTATTTTTCAGCTACAGCCAATTATTTTCATAACTTCTCTTCTGAAAAGTCCATCATGCTATGCTATCTGCAAACTGCAATCACATCTTCTCCATTATCATAATGTGTTAATCATCTTATACACCACCGCCAGTTTTCCTATACTTGCCTTTATGCTACCATAGCAAGATGTTTTATTGACCATGTGGTAGGACAAATGTAATCTATAACACTAGGCCTCTGCAGTAAACGACATGCGGGTTATCAAATAGGTACAGTCCTTCTCGTTAACCATAAAGTACTTGTTATATGTTTTATCTTTACTTTGTGTCTGCAAACTCGTCATCGTTGTATCTTGCAAGCTTTTTATTTTATTTTGAACTTTTTATCCAACCCTACACAGATTCCAAAGAAAGCGAATTACCTTTCAGGGATTTTCAGCCAACAATGTACGGCATTAAAACAAGACCAAGAAACTCTTCAATTCAACAAGCATGACGTTTGTGAGATTTCGTTTACAGTTCATGTGTTTTACTACACATGAAATTGATTTTAAATGCAGTTTATATTACTCATACTTTTGGCAAACAAACGCCATTTCATGGGTGTAAATGGGTTCTAAAGAAAATTGTATCCTAAACATTCCGGGGGGGAGATTTAAGGTTCCAAGACAAGAAATTGACCATTTTAAACTAACAATTCTCTAGTGTTTAATAAGCTCAGAACCCCCGTAAATTGTATATTTTCGGAAAGCCTAGATATAGGGAAACATTTTGGTTACCATAGTGTCACTATTGTTTACATAACTATCATGTGACAGATTTTTGCATAACCTTTCAAAATTCGGTTTTCCCTATGTTTTGTTTCAATGCTTTGAGATATGTGGCTGAAATTCATGTGAGTGCAAGCTATCCTACAGGTCTTCAAAAGTGTGTCTCAGAATTTTTTTAAACCTTCTTAAACAGTTTTTATGCCAGAAAAACTTCCAGAGCAGTGAATTTTACCATAGTTGATTTCTTTAAAATTGTGCTCCAAAAAAACTAAGCAAGATATAGAAAATCTGAGACACACTTTGAAAGAGCATTGTGACAGCTTGCATTCCAGCAAGTTTGAGTCAGATATTTTGAAGTATTGAGACAAAACATAGGGAAAACCGACTTTGAAAGGTATGCAAATTATCTTGTCACGTGATAGTTATGTAAACAATGGTGTCACTGTGGTTACCAAAATGTTCCCATATATGTAGGCTTTCAGAAAATGTATACTTTACGGGGGGTTTTTGAGTTTATTAACCGTTAGAGAACTGTTAGATTAAAAGGTCACATTTCTTGTCTTGGAACCTTACCTGTTCCGGCCATTTGGATTCTTTACAATTATGCATGTGGGTAGAAGCGGGTCGGGGTCATTCCGTGTAGACAGAGACCTTGCTATTTTTACCCGCAGTCCGTTTGCTTGTGCCCTGCACTTTAACCCCATCGTGTCGAGGTGACCTATATAGAAATCTACTTTGAAATGATCGATGAACTTTTGAAGATCAAATGCCCTTTACTGCACTTCTTAAATCTTCTCTGAAAGGTCAGCTGGTTATTGTTAAAACGATTAAATAACATATATGTCTTTTCATTTAAATAATCGCGTAATGTGTTTCCAAGGATAGTATGGGCCAGTGAATACGACTCGACTGCAATTAATCATTGCGACAAAGTTATTCAATGCAAAGCGGTTAGTTATTCAATGAATGCGTGAAATTCAAGCATGCTAGCAGTGGTGAGCACCAGCAAATCCCGACTGAAGACATAGGCTTTGACAACACCATAGTATAATTCAACAACATCTTCTGTGTCTAGCGAGAACTGAATCAAGACCCCTCGCCTATCAGATTTCTACAATGAATAAGATAGTCCTCTCTCACTATTGCCATGAAGAACTCGTATAACTCTCTACGTTAGAGGCAAACACCACTGTAATACCGTTTCCATATGATCTCTGGGAAAGTATTTCACAGCTTACTGTTACTGTAATTTAGCTCCCACTTTCCATGTACTTTCCATTATTGCTTTCTGTTTCTCCCCTCCTACAATCTTGCCGCAACAAAGTGTTTAACAAGTCAGCTAATTATGTATGTATGTCCTTAACTATTTTCTGACCGTCAGCTGAATTAATTAAAACAAGCATCAGTTTGCCAGTATTAATTATAATGCTATATATCGAACGGTATGGTTGTTTATTTTGCAAATCAAAGCCCCACCAGCTGTAACTCTTGAAATTTGTTGACCTCAAAATATCTTCCTATTCTCTCCTGGTTTTCTCTGAATTCTACCCTCTGAAGGGATATGGGCTTTTACTGCATTAGGAAACCATTCCTTTGTAAAACATTTGACAAGTAAATTCAAATTTTAACGGTCATTTTGATTTCCCGCCATTTTCAAAAATTGGTATATTATAAAGAAATGGAACATACAGTATTACAGTTTAAAACATTCATCCCTATGCATTACATTGGACTACTCTGTGCAGTTCATGTGAAGATTTCAGTGCAGATATACAAAGTATCCACGGTTTTTGCTTTTCCGCATAGGGCTGAGATTTCATGAGTGCCACACATTTAATCACAGTGTAATTTTTATCTTCTTCAACATTGGACATACAGTCCCAGCAGATAGTTAATAATAAGTGTATACACACACCTAAATTATTACAGTCTCACAAACTTATTTTAGTTTGAAAATAAAATCATAAAAATAATGTAAAAAGACACTGCTAGCGGAGCTTCAAGTCATCGGTACATTGTACTCTAGTAAACCATTTTGCTCGGTGACCCCCCTGGTACTACATAACCTACATAACACCCCCTCCCCGATTTTTTATTCTTGATTTTGATAAGAGAATGGTTGAATAGCATGGTTGAAAGTTCAAGTACATGTTTAAGTCGTTCACTTCCGAGGTACCCACTATCATAATGATTAAAGTCGGGCCATGTCAAAAGTTCACTAGGAATTGTCTGGTTGCTTCATAAGCTGTTACAGCCACTCACTAATTAAAATATTGTGAAAAAGTTAATCAAAAATTACTGGACGTAAATGTGAAAATCGCTGACATTTGTTAGAATATCGGTAAGTAATCTGACAATGGGGAATACCTCATGTGGAATGTGTGCCCCGAAATCAAACAAATTCACTTACAGTTGCTAATAAGTGCTTCCTATGTTCTGCATTCCCTATATGACAGATCATGCCAGACACATCCAGGTTTTCTGATGTTAATGTCTCCACTGCCCTATCTACGTTTTCTTGTCTTCGGCTGCTAACAACCACGTGTGCTCCGTCTTCGGCTAATCTCTTGGCGATGGCTAATCCAATCCTGCAAGACACAAAGCAATTCATTCGAAATTCTCATTGCCTGGAAAATGTTCACACGAAGAATTATTTTACGAAATTAATATGTAGAAAGGAACGCAATTCCGGAAAAATGTAAACTATTTTATTAAATTTATAAACTGTAAATAGTATAAGAAAATAAGCGATGAAATTTATTTCATAAATAAATGAAATTACTACTCTTGAAATATCCTTTCCAGCTTTATCATGGTCCCTATATCATTTCATGATTACAACAATGTATAAGTTTATATTTTGTTAAGTTTCTCATACATTCATCAAGTGAAAGGAAAAAAGTTACCGGTCTAGTCGAATGTACAAAATATCGCATTTTAACACTGTCATATGGAATTAAGATTTCCATAGAGCGCATAAAAATAGTTTGTTATTCAATTGAATGCCACCTCGACCTTTCATCTCTTGGACGGTGAAGCCATCCTGACGGTAGGGTACGCCTAGAAAGCAACTCGGACGCGCAATTTCTTTTCTCTCCTACCGTCTGTGCGCGGCTAATTTTAGAGATCTCTGAGCAAAAAAAACCCAAAACTTTTAGCTGTCTTATATTTCCGAAAATCGAAAATTTCATTTTGCCCATAGAGTTAACACAGGGATATCGGCCATTTTGAATTTCAAATATCGGTTTAGGTGATTTGTTTCTCTGGTACCAACCTTTGTACGATGATCCCTGATATGTATTATTGGTTGGTAAGATAATAGTCGACAGCTACCCGACGGTGCAAGTAATTCACCTTTTGGGTGATGTATTTTCCCAATTAAAATTCTAGTGCAACATTTTACCAATTTTTATGAACTTCTCTGCAATTGTTGTGATAATTTTGGATAGTTTTTATCAAAGTTTTGGCAAGAAATCTGACAACTTTTGACTTAGGTATAATTTATAAGGGTGACAAAAATTGACTTCGGCGCTCAAAGGATTAAGCACTCGATGAACATAACTATAGTCTGCTCCCAACACTAGGGTTTCCACGTGCTTTCCATTTTTACACCAAACTTGAGAGTAATAGTAACAGTTTTTCACCATTAGCTGGAGGTACCATGAATGTCCACCTACCGAGTGACAATTTAATATTTTGTTTACTTGAATATAATTTGTATCTAGTTATTACCAATAGCAGCTTGCACCTCATTGGACGAAGCAATGAGCTGACCAACGCATTTGCCCCCTTTTTTGTACAGATTTTTTTTCAACTGGCTTGTGTAGCAAGTCAATCATAAGTTATATGGAATAAGTTTTGTTTGATCACCAAAAATCCGATCAAGAAATGAAAACAATTTGCTTACCCATCGGTAGAGCCCGTTACCACGGCAACTTTGCCTTCCAGTTTTCTGGCCGTTACTTTCGATGATGACGTCATTTTCATCACACCGATTGGAAGAAATCTACTTTGGTTTCTACACAGAGAAACCAGACACCTGTTGAGTACAGACATGGTTGTGTTCGTAACGTCAAACTGGTCTGCAAACCTGGACTACCTGTCTGTCCCTAAATGCAAATATAGTGTATGACAGATCACGTGATGCAAACTGGCGTGTCATTACGGCAAGGCGGTGTGTCACTGATGCTGATTGCTTCGAGGTTTTGAAAATCTGTATCAGATAAACCAACTACAAGGTACACATTCTAAAGTGTGATTTATAATAGTAGCTTTGGCTTTTTACACTTTTGACCCATACTAGGGATACAGTGCAGTAGCTGTTATCACCGAGTTGAACCATCGTGTGAGTTAAGTCACGTGCTCTCATTGCTGTTATTTGTTCCACGTAAGGAGGTCTGCTAGGCAGTAGCTTATTGGAATGACAATATACCGTTAAGATCACTGACCTTTAATCAAGGGGAAGGTACCAGATAGAGACAGATGTACTTATCTACTTTTCTGAGGTAAATTTCAAACCTCATTATCGACACTATGACACTTCAATCTACAATGCTTCATCAGTGTTTGGGGACCGTGCCTTAACATTAAAGAAAGTCTTACCTCACCACCTGATTATTTCTACAAGGTTTCACATGCCTAAATTTTGAAGTAATGTGCCTTGTTTATCTAATCGAGTCATTAACATCACTCATCAGATGAAGTGAACGCAAAGAAATATTGGTTTCATCTTCAGTAACCGTAAATAAATGCAGGCAAACTTTTACCTAAAGGTAGAATGCTTCTCGGAGACGAACATTCAGACTCTCAAACTTTTAAACTTTTATTTCTGATCTACCACTCGAGGGGCTCATTTTAAAGCGCTTGGTGTCATAAGTTTTTTTCAGCGTCTTAGTAAAGAAAAGAACGAAAGCAATTTTCATGTTCGCATTGAGTGTTCATTCCGTTATTAGGAGAGTACTTTATTCGTTGCGCTGCAGCGAATCACAAGAGTGAACACAGGGTGGCGCCCTCTTTGCATGTTAAATATTGGTAAATGTTGGGTAATTTCATTCTCTAGTACCTGAATTTGCACGATGACCCCAAATGTTCTTATCATTCTTGATTTTGAAAGTGCACGGTTGAAAGATTCCTTTGGGAATGTTTGAGCAATAGTTTAAATCTTTTACTAGCGAGGCGCATATTACCTTAATACGTTACAGAAGTGTTGAGTTCCCCCTGACCAGGAACTGCTTTACGAATCATTCTGAAAATATGATGTAAGCCGGTCATGAATGCTGATGTCAACACATTGCATAACCTAATTAATAAAGGTTAAGTATTCACCGGCTAATTTTTGTGGAAAC